>NC_069503.1:838684637-838744637 GCF_027579735.1 Bombina bombina | reverse complement strand
CACGGATGATGTACACCAGTCTGGCCATAAAAGGGCGTGCAGGAAATGAGCAGCATCACACACTATGCACCAGAGTCGGCAAGAGAGGTGAGTAAAATGGCTGCCAGCAGCACAGGGCAAACAAAGCAGGGAAAAAACCCTGACAGTACCCTCCCCTCAACAACTCCTCCCCCGCGGGAGGACAAAAGGCTTATTGGAGAAACGGGCATGGAATGCACGGAGGAGGGTGGGAGCATGAACATCACTGGAGGGAACCCATGAACACTCCTCTGGACCGAAGCCCCTCCAGTGAACCATATACTGTACACGCCCCCATGACATACGAGAGTCAATAATGCTGCTGACCTCATATTCCTCATGGTTGTCAACAAAGATAGGACGGGGACGAGGCAACACAGTGGTAAACCGATTACAAACCAATGGTTTCAAGAGGGAGACATGAAAAACATTGGAGATGTGCATTGCATGAGGAAGGTCAAAAGCGTAAGCCACAGGATTGACCCGTCGGAGTATTCGAAAAGGACCAACATAACGGGGAGTCAGTTTATTGGAAGGCACACAAAGGTTCAAGTTGTGGCAGGACAGCCAAACCCTGTCACCAACCTGGTAGGAAGGTGCGGGCAGACGCCTACTATCAGCCTGGAACTTTTGGCGCTGCATAGAACAATGAAGGCAATCCTAAATCTGCACCCACGTGGAACGGAGTTGCCGGAGATGCTCCTCCAAAGCCGGAATACCTTGAGACATGAATGAATCAGGCAACAACGATGGTTGAAACCCATAATTCTCCATAACGGGGATAACTTGGAGGAAGCATTAATAGCACTATTACGAGCAAACTCTGTCCAAGGTAACAGTTCAGACCAATTATTGTGGTTATCTGAGACATAGCAACGGAGGAACTGTTCAAGAGATTGATTAGACCGTTCCGCAGCCCCATTGGATTGAGGGTGATATGCCGAGGAGAAGGTAAGCTGGATCCCCATTTGAGCACAAAAGGAATGCTAAAATCTGGAGACAAACTGGCTACCCCGGTCCGACACTATCTCCTTGGGTAACCCATGTAAATGGAAGACCTCCCGGGCAAAATTTTAAGCAAGCTCCTGAGCGGTAGGCAACTTCTTCAAGGGAATGCAATGTGACATTTTAGAAAAACTGTCAACCACCATAAGGATTAACAGTATTGCCATTGGAAACAGGGAGCTCAACAATGAAGTCCATGGAAATATGTGTCAAAGGTCGCTCACAATTAGCAATAGGTTGAAGAAGACCCACAGGAAGACGTTGAGGAGTCTTATTCTGTGCACAAACTGAGCAGGAGGCAACATACGCAGCAACATCAGAATGAAGACCTGGCCACCAGAATTGTCGAGTGACAGACCAAATCATTTGGTTCTTGCCTGGGTGACCTGCGGCTTTAGGATAGTGGTAAGTGTGCAAAAGTTTAGTTTGAAGATTCTCAGGAACAAAACACTTACCACTAGGTTTCTCAGGAGGTGCATTGGTTTGTGCAGCCAGGATCTCCTCCCCCAAGGAAGAAGTCAAATTGGTACGTATGGTAGCCAAAATATGGTCAGGAGGTATAACTGGAGTAGGTACAGACTCCTCCTTGGACAGAGGCAAAAATTGCCAAGAGAGGGCATCAGCACTAACATTCTTACTACCAGGCAGGTAGGAGACCGCATAATTAAACCGAGACAAAAATAGCGCCCATCTGGCCTGTCGGGACGACAAATGTTTTGATTCAGATAGATAAGTTAAATTCTTGTGGTCAGTAAGAATGAGCACTGGCACGCTAGTACCCTCGAGAAGATGCCTCCATTCCTTGAGTGCCAAAATTATGGCCAGTAATGCCCTGTCGCCAATTTCATAATTGCACTCTGCTGGAGACAATTCCTTAGAGAAGAAACTGCACGGATGCAAGGAACCCTCAGGCGTAGGACGTTGAGACAAGAGGGCACCTACTCCAGTCTGACGTGTCGACCTCAAGAACGAAAGGCAGGACAAGGTTAGGATGAGCCAGAACTGGAGCGGCAGCAAAGGCCTTAATGACTATCAAATGCCTTAATGGCAGTAGGTGACCAATGGAGTGGATCATTCTCTTTACGGGTCATGTCTGTGATAGGATTGACCAAGGAAGATTTTTTTTAAAATAAACATTCTATAGTAATTGGCGAACCCCAAAAAACGTTGAATAGACTGAAGACCAACTGGGCGAGGCCATTGCAGAACTGCAGACAACTTGTCAGGATCCATGGAGAACCCTGCAACGGAGATTACATAACCTAGGAAGGTTACTTGAGTCTGATGGAACTCACATTTCTCGAGTTTACAAAACAGGCTGTTCTCGCGTAGTCTCTGAAGAACTCGTGTAACATCAGAACGATGAGCCTCAAGTGTGGGTGAGTGTATGAGGATGTCGTCTAAGTACACCACAACACACTGTTGCAACATATCTCGTAGGACATCATTAATCAATTCCTGGAAAACAGCAGGAGCATTACATAGGCCAAAGGGCATTACAAGATACTCATAATGCCCGCTCCTGGTGTTAAATGCCGTTTTCCATTCGTGGCCCTCCTTGATCCTAACGAGATTGTACGCTCCTCTCAAATCAAGTTTAGAAAAGACCGTAGCTCCCTTGAGGCAGTCAAAGAGTTCCTTAATGAGTGGAATAGGGTAAGCATTCTTAATGGTAAGACGATTAAGACCCCTATAATCGAGTCTTAACTCGCCACCCTTTTTCTTCACAAAGAAGAAGCCAGCCCCTGCAGGAGAGCATGATTTGCGGATGATCCCCTGCGACAGAGCATTGGCAACATACTCCTGCATAGCACCATTCTCCGCAAGAAACAGAGGGTAAACCCAGCTCCGAGGAGGAATGGCTCCGGGTTGCAGGTCTATGGCACAATTGTAAGACCGGTGAGGAGGCAACGTACCGGCACGCACCTTGTCAAAAACGTTTAGGAATTCTCGGTATTCCTCTGGCAATTGAGATACCGAAGAAGTGCACAAGACTTTAACTGGTTTCCGAAGACAAGTGGAAATACATTGCGGAGACCACAACAACATTTCAGATGTGCGCCAGTTGAGACTGGGATTATGCTTTTGGAGCCAGGAATAACCCAGAACAACTGGAAAATGCAGAGAATTTATCACCTGGAACTGGAGGGTTTCAAAATGGAGAGCCCCAACAGCCATGGATAACTGAGCGGTTTCGTGAGTAACGAGTGCGGGCTGAAGGGGCCTGCCATCAATGGCCTCTATAGCAAGCGGAACGGACTGAGGCAAAACAGGAATGGAGGGCTTTGATACAAAAGCGCTGTCAATGAAATAGCCCGCAGCACCGGAGTCAACAAGAGCCTGGGTGATTATGGAGGAGTCCACCCAGGAAAGGACAACCGTGACCAAAGGTTTCTCCTTTAGCAGTTCCGGGGACGAGGATAAACCACCCAACGTCTGCCCATGACAGGACCTTAGGTGTGAGCGTTTCCCGGCCATGTAGGACAAGATTTCAAAAGGTGGCCCTGTAACCCACAATAGAGGCAGAGCCCCTCCCTCCTCCTAAAGGCCCTCTCCGCCGCGGAGAGACGCTTGAATCCCAACTGCATTGGCTCAGCAGTACCTGGTGACTCGGGACCAGGAGGCATGGGAGGAGAGGGAGGCATGGGTGGGAACGAACACAAAGGAGACAACGGAACAGGAGGCTTCCGCAAGCGCTCCTTGAAAGAGAGCTTCTTTAGGATTAATTAGGATAAAAAAAACACCAATGCCTCGAAATCCTCTAGTAAATATCTGGCAGCAACGTCGTCTTTAATCGCATTAGAGAGCCCATTAAAGAAGGCATCAACAAGGGCTGCATTTTCACAACCTACCTCTGCGGCAAGCGTTCGGAACTCAATGGCATACTGAGCAACAGATCTTGTACCTTGCTGAGTGGACATGAGTCGTTTTGCAGTAGAGGAGGAGCAAGCCGGAACATCAAATACCCTTCGAAAGGAGGCCAAAAATTCAGGATAATTTGAAATCACAGGTTTATTAGTCTCCCACAAGGGATTAGCCCAGGCAAGAGCTGTGTCAGAGAGTAACAAGATGAGAAATTCCACCTTAGCTCTGTCAGAGGGAAAAGCCTGAGGTAACATCTCAAAATAAATGCCCACCTGGTTCAAAAATCCTCTGCACTGATTAGGATCGCCTTTATATCGCTGAGGTAGAGGTGCAGAACCAGGCATGCTCCTGGTAGGACTAGGTGCAGCAGCAGAAACTGGAGCAGCCATAACTTGCGGAACACTTTGGTCCAAATGTGCAGTGCGAGTCAGCAGGGTTTGCAGGGCTAGTGCAAATTGATCCAAGCGGTGATCCTGTTCATCCATCCATCCATCCTGGAAATGATGACAGGTAAATGTGGATTGTTAGCACCTTCATGATTCATGGACCTTGTATAATATCAGGGTGCCAGGAATCATACTGAGACAAGAAGTGCAAAAATAATCACACCTTTTATTAATAGCAAAATATAATAAAAAGTCCACAAGTCAAATAACAAGCCAGGAATCGAAACCAGAGCTGGAAGTCAGACGAGCCGAGTCATGAGCCAAAGCGAATAGTCAGACGAGCCGGAATCAGGAACAAGGAGAACAGCAGAGTCAGGAACAAGCCAGGGATCAGGAACCAGGAGGGAAGTCAGACAGCCAGGTAATACACTGGAACTCGCAAACAGTTCTGAGACAACACAAGGGCAAAGCATACTGAACAGAGACCCTTTTAATAATAATTGATGACATCACAATTCTGAGACTGCAACCTGTCTCACACGGATGATGTATATGATGCAGCATCACACACTATACACCAAAGTCACCAAGAGAGGTGAGTAAAATGGCTGCCAACAGCACAAGGGAAACGAAGCAGGGAAAAAACCCTGACCCGGAGGCCCACATTCCGGGTGTGGACAACTGGGAGGCGGATTTTTTCAGCAGGCAATCCTTCCTTTCCGAGGTGTTTGCAGAGATATGCAGCAAGTTGGGGACGCTGGAGATAGATCTCAAGGCATCCCATATCAATACCAAGCTACCCAGGTACGGGTTGAGGGATCCCCAAGCGGATGTAATAGAAGCACTAGCAGTGCCCTGGAGGTTCAAACTCATATATCTTTTTCCTCCATTACCGCTTCTTCCTCGAGTAGTGGTCCGCATCAAGCAGGAGCGGTTATCAGTAATCCTAATTGCTCCATCGTGGCCGCAAAGGACGTGGTTCACGGATCTAGGGGGATGTCCTCAACTTCTCTGTGGAAGTTAACTTGTCGCAGAGACCTGCTGATACAAAGTCCCTTTGTTCATAAAATTCTAGATTCTCTGAGGCTGACTGCGTGCAGATTAAACGCTTAGTCTTAGCCAAGAGAGGTTTCTCTGAGAGTGTCATCGATACTTTTATTCAAGCTCGTAAACCAGTTACTTGGCATATCTACCACTAAGTATGGAGGACCTACTTATTCTATTGTGTAGAGCGTGGTGAGCGTGGTTTTTCCTCTCTGAGTTAGGGTTGGCAGGATCTTATCTTTTCTCCAGAAAGGACTGGAGAAGGGCCTTTCTACTAGTTCCCTGAGGGGACAGATTTCAGCCCTGTCGGTTTTTATTGCACAAGAGACTGGCTGAGCTTCCAGACGTGCAGTCCTTTAAAGAGACACTGAACCCAAATTTTTTCTTTCGTGATTCAGATAGAGAATGCAATTTTAAGCAACTTTCTAATTTACTTCTATTATCAAATTTTCTTTGTTTTCTTGCTATCTTTATTTGAAAAAAACAAACACATTTAAGCTTTTTTTGGTTTAGAACTCTGGACAGCACTTTTTATTGGTGGATGAATTTATCCACCAATCAGCAAGGAAAACCCGGTTTGTTCCCCAAAAATGTGCCGGCATCTAAACTTACATTTTGGCATTTCAAATAAAGATACCAGGAGAATAAAGAAAATGTGATAATAGGAGTAAATTAGAAAGTTGCTTAAAATTTCATGCTCTATGTGAATCACAAAAGAAAAAATTTGGGTTCAGTGTCCCTTTAAGGCTCTGATTAGGATCAGATCTGTGATTCGATCTCGGGCTCCTCCTTAGAGCCTAAATCCTCTGCTCTCCGTTGACATAGCATTGTTATCTTCGAAGGTTCTCTTTTTATTTCTTATCGCCTCTGCGCGCAGATTTCTCCAACATAGGTGTGTCCGGTCCACGGCGTCATCCTTACTTGTGGGATATTCTCTTCCCCAACAGGAAATGGCAAAGAGCCCAGCAAAGCTGGTCACATGATCCCTCCTAGGCTCCGCCTACCCCAGTCATTCTCTTTGCCGTTGTACAGGCAACATCTCCACGGAGATGGCTTAGAGTTTTTTAGTGTTTAACAGCAAACTAGCTTATGTGTTCCCGCCGTTTCCTCTCATCCCCAGGCTGGTAGCCAGGATCAATCAGGAGAGGGCGTCGGTGATCTTGATAGCTCCTGCGTGGCCACGCAGGACTTGGTATGCAGATCTGGTGAATATGTCATCGGCTCCACCTTGGAAGCTACCTTTGAGACGAGACCTTCTTGTTCAGGGTCCGTTCGAACATCCGAATCTGGTTTCACTCCAGCTGACTGCTTGGAGATTGAACGCTTGATTTTATCGAAGCGAGGGTTCTCAGATTCTGTTATCGATACTCTTATTCAGGCCAGAAAGCCTGTAACTAGAAAGATTTACCACAAAATTTGGAAAAAATATATCTGTTGGTGTGAATCTAAAGGATTCCCTTGGGACAAGGTTAAGATTCCTAGGATCCTATCCTTCCTTCAAGAAGGATTGGAAAAAGGATTATCTGCAAGTTCCCTGAAGGGACAGATTTCTGCCTTGTCTGTGTTACTTCACAAAAAGCTGGCAGCTGTGCCAGATGTTCAAGCCTTTGTTCAGGCTCTGGTTAGAATCAAGCCTGTTTACAAACCTTTGACTCCTCCTTGGAGTCTCAACTTAGTTCTTTCTGTTCTTCAGGGGGTTCCGTTTGAACCCTTACATTCCGTTGATATTAAGTTATTATCTTGGAAAGTTTTGTTTTTGGTTGCAATTTCTTCTGCTAGAAGAGTTTCAGAATTATCTGCTCTGCAGTGTTCTCCTCCTTATCTGGTGTTCCATGCAGATAAGGTGGTTTTACGTACTAAACCTGGTTTTCTTCCGAAAGTTGTTTCTAACAAAAACATTAACCAGGAGATTATCGTACCTTCTCTGTGTCCGAAACCAGTTTCAAAGAAGGAACGTTTGTTGCACAATTTGGATGTTGTTCGCGCTCTAAAATTCTATTTAGATGCTACAAAGGATTTTAGACAAACATCTTCCTTGTTTGTTGTTTATTCCGGTAAAAGGAGAGGTCAAAAAGCAACTTCTACCTCTCTCTCTTTTTGGATTAAAAGCATCATCAGATTGGCTTACGAGACTGCCGGACGGCAGCCTCCCGAAAGAATCACAGCTCATTCCACTAGGGCTGTGGCTTCCACATGGGCCTTCAAGAACGAGGCTTCTGTTGATCAGATATGTAGGGCAGCGACTTGGTCTTCACTGCACACTTTTACCAAATTTTACAAGTTTGATACTTTTGCTTCTTCTGAGGCTATTTTTGGGAGAAAGGTTTTGCAAGCCGTGGTGCCTTCCATTTAGGTGACCTGATTTGCTCCCTCCCTTCATCCGTGTCCTAAAGCTTTGGTATTGGTTCCCACAAGTAAGGATGACGCCGTGGACCGGACACACCTATGTTGGAGAAAACAGAATTTATGTTTACCTGATAAATTACTTTCTCCAACGGTGTGTCCGGTCCACGGCCCGCCCTGGTTTTTTTAATCAGGTCTGATATTTTATTTTCTTTAACTACAGTCACCACGGTACCATATGGTTTCTCCTATGCAAATATTCCTCCTTAACGTCGGTCGAATGACTGGGGTAGGCGGAGCCTAGGAGGGATCATGTGACCAGCTTTGCTGGGCTCTTTGCCATTTCCTGTTGGGGAAGAGAATATCCCACAAGTAAGGATGACGCCGTGGACCGGACACACCGTTGGAGAAAGTAATTTATCAGGTAAACATAAATTCTGTTTTTCTGTGATCTCTACTTTGCAATGTGAGCCCCCTTATCTGATTTTTCATGCAGATAAGGCAGTTTTACGTACTAAATTAGGTTTTCTCCCTAAAGTTGTGTCAGATCGCAACATCAATAAAGAGAGTGTAGTTCTTTCTTTGTGTCCTAATCTTTCTTCATCGAAGGAACGTTTACTTCACAATTTGGATATGGTTCGCGCCTTGAAATTATATCTTCAGGCTACTAAGGAGTTTAAAGAAACTTCCTCTTTGTTTGTTGTCTATTCAGGGAAGCATAAGGGGCTGAAGGCTACTTCGATCCCTATCTTTTTGATTAAGGAGTGTCATCCGCTTAGCTTACAAGACAGCGGGACCTCATCCTCCTGAGAGGATAACGACTCATTCCTGTAGAGCAGTGACTTCCTCTTGGGCCTTTAAGAACGAGGCCTCTATGGATCAGATTTGTAAGGCGACTACCTGGTCCTCCTTACATTCTTTTTCTACATTTTACAAGTTTGATGTTTTTGTTTCGACTGAAGCAGCTTTCGGAAAAAAAGTTTTGCAGGCTGTGGTGCCCTCAGAATACGGCCTGCCTCTTCCTTTTTGTTCGCTCCCATTATTCATTCAGTGTCCTCTGGAGCTTGGGTATAGTTTTCCCAACAGTAAGGAATAAAGCTGTGGACTCTTCCTATCTTAGGAAGGAAACATAATTTATGCTTTCTAGATAAATTATTTTCCTTCTGGATAGGGAGAGTCCACGGCCCCCGTCCATTTTTTTTTTCTTTTTTAGGTGCGGCCCTCTATTATTTATCTTATTCTTCTGGCACCATTTATACCCTGATATTTCTCCTACGTTTCCTTGTTTCCTCTGCAGAATGACTGGGGTAATGAGGAAGTAGGAGGGATATTTAAGTCTTCGGCTGGGGTGTCTTTGCCTCCTCCTGGTGCCAAGGTGTTGTATTTCCTAACAGTAAGGAATGAAGCCGTAGACTCTATCCGGAAGGAAAGGAATTTATCTGGTAAACATAAATTGTTTTTATCAGTTATTTTGCTCATGCTCCGTTCAAGCTGTTAAAATAGAGAATCAAGTCATGCAATGTTTTGCAACACTTATGCTTATGTGTATATATATATATATATATATATATATATATATATATCTTATGAACAGCCCATAGTTAGGAATGTATTTTCAATTCATATGTTAAATTAAACCACATAATGTAATAAATGTGTTCCCCCTCATTCTATACAAATGTTTATATAGGCTTATTCTCCTTATAGACATTCCCTTTCCTTATGTATCATCCTACCAATGATTTCTGGCTGCCATATTCTGCAGGTCTTTGTAATGCATAACCCCTTCTTACATTCTGGCAGCCTTTAGACTTCTACAACAAAGATGATTATTACTATTACAATTTTTTGTAAAGCACCAACAGATTTCATAGGACTGTGAACAAAGGTGTAATAGATGATGTGATACCAGTAACAAAGAGTTGAAAAGCATTTAATATTGCTTCACTTGTTAGGAAATGGTTTGCAAAAAGAAGTTAAAAAAACCTGCAAATGGAAATAATTCAGCTGTGGTTATTCATGATTTGCACTTGTTTCAAATTAAACTTTAATGATTCAGATAAAACATAATTTCATTTTGAATTTACTGTCCCTTTACGTTTAATGTGTTGCATACAATAAATTATTCATTTATTAAACACGAGCAATAATTTTTTTCTCGTCACTTATTTGTTTTTGTTTTTTCTCTCCCCTCTTTTAGAGATGTGAAACCTGATAATATGCTTCTGGATAAATCTGGCCATTTAAAACTAGCTGATTTCGGTACATGTATGAAGATGAACAGGGTATGTTTTTTTTTGTTTGTTTTTTTTAATACTAAAAATATTTTATACAGTATTAATAGCTATTAAGTGATGGTAAATTTAGAGTCTTTAAAACACATCAGTGAATCCTACATAAGCTTTGTAGTAAAACCGCTAAGCTTTTTTTAAAAATGTTTTTTCTTACTTATATTTTTATAAAACTTATATTTTATTATTACCCTTTCTGGCTGACACCCCCCCCCCCTTTCATTCCCTGTTGGTTTTCTTCTGTGATGTAGAGAGTTCCACACATTCTCTATGTAGACTACAATGAGCAGCTTTGACACAACCATCTTGACAGCCTTAAACTGCATAAAACACTTTAACATCGAAATACAAAGTCTGATGATAAAGGTTATTTTTTCAAATGTAAACTGAATTCTGCACTTTAGTTCAACCACACACACACTGTGAGAGTCGTTAAATGCAGGATATAGAGGAAAGTTATGGGCTTACAATGATTAATAACTCTCCAAGCATAGAAAAAGAAAGGATATACAAGGCGCTGCTTACAATCTGTGTAAAAGTTTTCCTCTAATGAGGAGTAGTATTCAAATGCAATTGTAAATAGTACCCCTCATATTGTACAGAGAAAACATTCGATAAAAAATGAAATAAGTTCTTACAAATCCTGCAAAGGCAAATGTTCAAAAGATAGAAGTCAATGTTCCTTTAAGATATTTGAAATACGGGCAGCTCCTTAAATAAGTCCCATAACGAACTTGGTACAAAAATCTAGGAGAAAAATAGAGAAAAAAGAGCGCCCAAACGCATCTAAGTGCAGACTGGATGTACAAATTTATTAAACCTAATATATCAATCACACATAAGAATCACACTCACAATTTAAAAGATTGAAACAAGCAGTGTATAAAATCACCCGTTCTGTTCCCGGTTACTTCAGCTCCAATGTCGTTGCTTGCGGCGTCAGTACCCCGGCTGTATGTGGGTGTGTTGGATTTTGGACCAATCCGGTGGCTACTTCCGTGGACAGACTCCCCGCTATTGGTTGGTCTCTGCTGGTGTGTACTCCTGATTCGGATCCTTCTCCCAACAAGGCAATGTGTCTCTCTCACACAGCGATAGTTATAATAGACATAACAATGGCATATTAACCCTGAAATACCCAAAGTCCTCAGCCCGCTAGGTGTAATTCAAAAAGTGGAAAAACACAGCAAATGCGGCCTCACCGGACTTGTCAAATTCACAATGTTGAGAGCAATAGATATGCCCCCTCACTCGACGTACGTTTCGTTCCGTGCTGGAACTTTTTCAAGAGTGTTACTTGTCTCTAACTGCCTGCCTTTTATAGGCGGATACAGCCAGTACTGATAGTTTAACTATTTCATTGTCTCATATCTTGCATTAGAGGATTTAATATATATAAAATTTTATACAACATGTTATTTGCAAATTTTTTACAAACATATATATGGCACCATAAAAACTCATATTCACCTGATACTAACATGTTTTTGTGTATGTGAATATACGATTTAACAAACATTTAATAAATAAAAATATGCTTACCTATACCTTCATAAAAACCATTTGTATTGATGTAAAAATATGTTGATCATCTAAAAGAATATGTGAATAAATATTTCATTTAAATATGTGAATAAATATTACATTTAAAAACATAACAATGCACATAAAACTACAGAATAAATCTCACACCTAATAAAACCTTACATTAAAAAGGACTGTATATCCAAATCAATATTTAACCCTTGTGGATAGAGACAATCCAACTTTTTTATCCAAAATGTTTCTCGTTGTCGTAGCTTGAGCAGCCTATTATTGTCCCATATATTCGGAGGGACCCATTCTATAACTTTAATTTCTAAGTCCTTTGGATCACAATTATGGGTTAACTTAAAATGCTGGGACACACTGAGTATCCAACCCTTTTTCGATATTATTGAGGTGTTCCCTAAACCGATACTTTATTTTTCTTTTGGTTCTACCTACATAGATATAATTGCATTTGCACTTAAGGTGATATACCACATGGGTGCTCATACAAGTACACCTATCCTTATTGGAAAACTTTCTAGAATTATCAAAATTTTCAATGACATTATGGTTACTAGGTATATGTGGACACATTACACAGTCTTTCTTTTTACATTTAAATGTACCTGTACTAGTCCCCCAGTCTGATATCTTTACTGATGGTTTGCTCCGAAGTTTACTAGGAGCTAAGATATTTTTTAGATCCCTATTTTTCCTAAACACCATTTCCGGTTTCTCTCCCAGGGATTTCTTTAGAATGGGGTCCAATTGTAACACCTTCCAGTGTTTGTTCATTATACCCTTAATCTTATAGTGTTGGTTATTGTATCTTGTAATAAATTTTGGATTTTTATTCTCCAATTTGTGTTGTTTAGTCACTTTCTTGCTGTTTATTTTATCTAGTAGTTGTTGTCTATCCATCAAATCCACCTTATTTTTCATTGTAGAAAGGAGCTCACTGTTATAACCTTTGTCTAAAAATTTCTTAGTTAAAATATTAGGTTCTTGATTATAGTCATTTTCTTTAGTACAATTGCGCCTAATGTGCTGATATTGTCCAAGTGGTATGTTGTTCTTCCACTGTTTATAGTGGCCACTTCTTGCATTTAGTAAACCATTTCTATCAGTTTCTTTTCTAAAGTTATTGACTGCTATTTTATTTTGGTCTATAAACAATGTTAAATCCAAGAAACTGATCTCTGTCTTTGATTGTGTATATGTGAATTTTAGATTATAATCATTATTATTCATATATTCTATAAATCTTTCTATTCCTTTGGACTCACCCTCCCAAATCATAATGATATCGTCTATGTACCTATAGTACATATATATGTTTGCAAGGTACGGGTTATTGTTCCATATTTTACATTCTTCATAATTGGACATGTATAGATTTGCGTACGATGGGGCAAAAGTCGTCCCCATCGCTGTCCCCTGTATTTGTCTATAGAATTTATTTTCAAATAAAAAGTAGTTATGAGAGAGGATGAAGTTGATGGACTCAGAAATAAACTTAGCTTGGACTACAGGTATATTTCCTTTCTGACATTCTTCCTTAATTACTGTAACACCCTTGGTATGTGGTATACTAGTGTACAGTGCCGATACATCACAAGTAACCCAACTAAAGTTCGACCTCCATTCTTTTCCTTCAAATTTATTAATCATGTCCACAGTATCTCTAATGTAAGATGGTATCGTTCTAACTAGGGGTTGCAGATAATAATCTATATATTTCGACATATTGTCGCATAAGGACCCAATACCTGATACTATGGGCCTACCGGGGGGTTCCCTTGCATCCTTATGCATTTTAGGTAGATGATAGAAGCATGCAACTTTAGGGTATGCTTCATATAAATATGCAAATTCATTCTGATTAAATATTCCATCCTGTTTAGCCTTACATAGGAATTCAAATACTTCCTTCTTGTAATTTTGGGTTGGATTAAACGTTAAGAGTTGATATGTATCTTTATTATTCAATAGTTTATATGCCTCTTTCAAATAGTCACATCTATTTTGGACAACCAATCCCCCTCCCTTATCTGCATTCCTATAGATTACATCATAGTTATCCGTTAAAGTTTTAAGAGAAGCTCTTTCTTCTTTAGTTAGATTATCATTTTTAAACTTCCTTCCATAGGATAATTTATTAATGTCCTCACAAACCAATTTGTTAAATATTTTTTATAAATTCACTCTGCATATTTTGTGGATAGAAAATGGATTTTCTCTTTAAGGGGCAATGAGCCATTATTGAATGATCTTCTTCATGTAAAGAACAATTTAATAGTTCCTCATCTTGATTACTATTGCACATGTTTTGGGTAAGGTTTTCATTGTCCAGGACTTCTAGATTTGCCAGTGTTAGTAAATCTTCCTCACTTAGTTCCATGTTATCAGTCATATTTATCTTATCATAGTATCTCTTTAGAGTTAGTTTCCTAATATATCTCTGTATATCTATGAATAATTCGAAATGATTAGGCTGTGAGATAGGGGCAAAATTTAATCCCTTGGATAATAATTTCATTTGATTTTCTGTAAAAGTTTTATCAGATAAATTAAAAATTAACTGATGTCCTGTTTCTAATTCCAACCATTTCTGTTTCTTTTTTCGTTGTTTGTTTCCCCCTCTACAGCCTCTATATCTTCTAATAGCCTTTTTGGTTTTCTTGGGGTATCTAGAGCTTTTGTGTATGCCCCCCCATTCCGTTTTGCCCACTTGTCGCCAGGGGGGAGTTCCTAAAAAATGCCCCTTATTTTGATTACCCCGTCTTTGTTCTTTAGGGGACCATGTCCTGGGTTGATAGTCATGGTTAATATTAATCCCTCTAGATATAGGTTTGGCTCCTTGGTGGTTCCATCTAGGACTATAATTCTCATATGCCCTGTCGGTCTGGTTTTCATTAAAATGGAATCTATTGGAGGTCTCAATATTAGAACTGTCCCTGTCTTTCTGATTCCATGAAATACTGGGTGTTCTATTTCCACCATTCTTATTCATATATTGTCCCTTATTTTGTTGTTGTTTTTTATAAATCATTTGACCCTTCTCTCTATTACCTCTATACGAATCGGGTAGATCATATTTATTAACATTTTTATAGGGTATATAATTATTTTTATTTCTATTTGGATGTTGGTGATTATCATGCAATCTTTGTTTATAATTATCAACAGGTACAGGTATTGTTTCCTGTATATTATTAGAAGGGGTCCAACTATTCCTAGAGTCAGTCTGTTCTAACCTACTGGTATTATCCTGTTGTTTATAAGTGTACACCCTATCATTCCTAAAATCATCAAGGTCCCTCCTTAATTTTTTCAGTTTGTTCATTTCTAGTTCTTTAGCATATGAATTTATTTTGGTTTGTATGTTTTCATTCAATTCCTTCCATTTACTGATACCTTGAAGGGGTTGTATTTTTTCTACCACCGTATCAATTTGTACTTTTAAATTTTCTAGTTTGTATTCCCTATATTTGATCAATATTTTTATTAGGGTTATGGAGCATTTATGTAAGGCTTGCTCCCACTCCATTTGATACTCTACCTCATCCAGTTCAAAGGCAGGGAATTTAAAAATTCTCAAACCCCTTGGTACAATGTCATGAATAATATAGTTATCTAATAATACTAAATCTTGCCACTCCTTGGCATCTTAACCCCATGGAATTGTTTAAAGAATTAGAGAAACTATTGGGTAATCTACTTTTCCCATGTCATTGTTACCTGTTAATAAATTAGTTGATCTCTGCCTGCTAGATCTCAGAGAATTATTTCCAAATTTGTTTGTTTCAACATTGATCACATCCATGATTACAGGTGGGTTCTCCATATATATTTAGTAATAATATGGTATACAATAGATAATATCTCTGACTTGGACTATTGAATCAATTGTAAAAACCCAGTAGCCAACTCAATTCTAGTATGTTAGTTGTATATATACAGCTGCAGCCCGTATTGGAATGGTATTAGATAGACACAGAAAAAGAAAGGATATACAAGGCGCTGCTTACAATCTGTGTGAAAGTTTTCCTCTAATGAGGAGTAGTATTCAAATACAATTGTAAATAGTACCCCTGATATTGTACAGAGAAAACATTCGATAAAAAATGAAATAAGTTCTTACAAATCCTCCAAAGGCAAATGTTCAAAAGATAGAAGTCAATGTTCCTTTAAGATATTTGAAATACGGGCAGCTCCTTAAATAAGTCCCATAACGAACTTGGTACAAAAATCTAGGAGAAAAATAGAGAAAAAAGAGCGCCCAAACGCATCTAAGTGCAGACTGGATGTACAAATTTATTAAACCTAATATATCAATCACACATAAGAATCACACTCACAATTTAAAAGATTAAAACAAGCAGTGTATAAAATCAACTCTCCAATCATGGTGTTCAACTACAAATAAATAATATAGACGTGATATGAATGGTGCGTTGGAGAAAAATACGAGAAGTCCCTCTCCATAGAGTGAAAGGATTGCCACACGTCAAAGAGCTGGTATTGATAAATAATTAACCTAAATTTAGGGGCTGAGGTGGCAGAGAAGGAATCAATGTCACTCGGTTTGGAGAGGTGATTATCTAAGGCCGGATCCCACACCAAGTTAAAATTGCCAACAAGTATTTTGTCAATATTTAAACAATACATCTACATGTTATTTTCAAACTAATCTTTTCTTTGAATACATCATTCTATCTAGCATTTATTTGGTGTTTAATGTCCCTTTAATACCTTTATTGTGTTTTATGCAGTTTAAGGTTGTCATTTTATGAGGAGGATAAGATGTTTCTATGATCTCAGATTTTGTTAGTAACTATAAATAGTGTGGGATGTTTTCATGCTTTAAATTGCTTGTATTTTCAGCCCCTTTCTTTAATTTTGTCATTGTATTTATTTAATTCTATGGCTGTTAGCACCTAATACACATTTTTTTCATATTGTTCCCACATTAGCCCCACTACTTTTTTTGATAGTTTACACTTAAAATTTGTATTAAGTGATTATGTATTATAGGACAAACTAGTTATGCTATTTAAGTGCCTTAGTTTTACAAGTCATAGGGTAAAAATGTTCTTGGTAATTTGGTATGCAGGTCATTTTACAAGTCATAGGGTAAAAATGTTCTTGATAATTTGGTATGCAGGTCATTTTACAAGTCATAGGGTAAAAATGTTCTTGGTAATTTGGTATGCAGGTCATTTTACAAGTCATAGGGTAAAAATGTTCTTGATAATTTGGTATGCAGGTCATTTTACAAGTCATAGGGTAAAAATGTTCTTGGTAATTTGGTATGCAGGTCATTTTACAAGTCATAGGGTAAAAATGTTCTTGGTAATTTGGTATGCAGGTTATTTTACAAGTCATAGGGTAAAAATGTTCTTTGTAATTTGTCAGGCATTGCATTTTCCAAGTCAGGATAAAAATGTTCTTGGTAATTTGTCAGGCATTGCATTTTACAAGTCATATGGTAATTTGGTATGCACACCATTGCAGTCAAATAGTTAATCTACTCATTCCAAGAAGCTTCTGTTCTATAAGCCATTCACAAAAACATCTACATGACATGTTGACCTATAATATATGATTATGTATTTTACATAAACTAGGGACAGTTTATTTGAATATTCTTATTGTTTAAAAAGATAATCCCTTTTTTACCTATTCCCCAGTTTTGCATAAACAACACTGTTATATACGTTTTACCTCTTTTATTTCCTTCTATTTAAACTTTTGCAGCCTACCCCATTCTCCCAGTACAAACTTGCATTTAAGCCAATTAGTGCTAGTACCTACATAACTCAAGAAGGATATTCTCTACGACTAGGAGAAGACAAAGTTTCCTAAGAGCTCTATAAAACCACCTCACACATACCTTTGTTTTTACTTTACGTCCTCTGGAGGTGGTTGTAGTGTGAAGATGTGCATTTGATTCTTCAGAAAGAGGGGTTTTCAGTCTATATTCAGGCCCCGCTTTCCTCTGAGTACAGTGCTTGTCAAAGGGATGTTTATGGGGTATGGTTAATGATTCTTTTTTGATCTCATGGGAAATCTTTCATAAACCCTCTATAGTTGGTTGCAAGTACCTGTCTTTTGCCTCCCTTTATGGATCTACAATATACTCCTATTCCTTAACTTCTGCTGATATGTTTTAGTACTGGTTTGGCTGTCTGCTACTTGTTTGATAGATGAGTGTCTATTGGTAAGTAACTTTTTTATTAACATTTAGACACTCATTTAGCTATGTTTTGGGCACTTTTTATATTTGTTAATATATTTGCTAATATATATGGCCCTAGGATTGTTGATTTACACTATTCCTTGGCTGTTTTGCGCTAGTCTGCTTTTTTGACGCACTTAGTTATTTGTGTGTCGGCCTCTGATTTACGTGCATCAGGGTTGCGCACGTCGGGTTAATGCTTGTCGGGTGAGCGCACTTTCCTTTAGTCTTTCTATAGTTTACCCAGACACCAGTTTTACCCGCCTGTAGGTTTAGGCATGTCGAGTTTGCGAACGCCCGCTTGGTTATGCTTCAGTAGGCTTTTGGAGCTTAAAATCCTCATTTCTGTCCACTGATTTGATGTTAATATCTTCTGCTTTGTTTTGCAGTTTGGCTTAGTGTGCATTGTACCTGTGACTCTTATTTTGTAAAGCTACTTAGGAGGCGGTAAGTGGTTTCCATTACTCAAGAGCTTTTATGGCGGTTTTAGTGTTTGTTGCATTGTTTTGCCATATGCTATAATAGAGCTGCTGGATTCTGTCCCTAAATTTACCCTAAGAAACTAAGTCTCCTTAACACCTTTCTACCATTATTAGGTGTGCTTATTGTAAGAGAGCTAAAGTACCTTCTCCAGCTTATTTATGTGTCTCATGTATAGATTTGTTAATGCAATCAGACCAATCTAGTGCTGTTTCTTCGGGTACTGATGCACCCACGTTTTGATCATTGCAGGATAATACTGATGTAGTGTCTCCTAGAATGATTTTTTTTTTATCAAGGTGGCAGTTTTTGAAGCATTAGCTTCCAAGTTTTTTTAGAGTTCCAACTTTAAAATGGAGACTATTCAGTCTATTTTGCCTTTCATTCATCAAGGACAGTTTATGTTCACAATAGATTTAAATAGTGATTACCTACATATACCAATTCATCACTTTGAGTTTCTAGGGTTTGCTTTTGTTTGTTGCTCTACTGTTTGGTCTTGCTATAGCTCTAAGAAGGTTCTGGGGGCTTGTTTATCTGTAATCAGAGGTCAGGGATTAGCTGTGTTTCATTATCTGGACATTATTTTGGTTTAGAGCAGCAAAAACTAATTGATATATTCGATAATAATAGATTATGAAAATAGTTGTTAAAGAATCTCATAATTGATTAGTTGGTTTGCATTTAGTTGGTCTGTGTACAGCACCAACTGCTTCACTCCAATGAGCTCCTGCACATGGTTTTGTGTGTTATGGTTATGTCCTTAGCCTAAAGGACGTCTACAGACATTTACTTTTTCAGAATAGTATAAGTTTACAACTACTCCTATTTTATTTCTGGGTTGCCCATAAGCCAGGAGTTAGATTGTTTATATTAAATCAGGTGATTTGGGACTATGCTTTGCATGATATAATGCCAAGCTTGATTGCACTAGATTGATCGGATTTGTTATTTGATTTAGTCCTTTTCACTTAAGACTTTTTTTTTTTTTTTAAATTAATTAAAATGTTTACCAAAGTCAACATCTAAGTATATACCTCATTTTAAAGTGATGGTAAACTATGATAAAGTGAAACATGCGATTGGATAGAAATAAAAAAAAAAGGACTTTCATTCATGAAACCGCTGTAATCTGTAATTATTGTGAAATATTTTATATTTATATCGTTCAATTTCACCTCAGTTCCTCCACCCGTACATTCGCCGCTATTGATTTTCAGAGTCATGTGTTTTTATCTTACAATCAAAATCCCAGCCAGCTGGCCACTGTGAAATACCCAAACACGCCCTTCGTTAGCTCAGCGCATGCGCTTCATGTTAAATCGCATACTGATAGTCTGATAACGTATAAAGAATGTAACCCATGCGCAAAGCTAAGTTTAAAAACCAAGATGCCCATAGAATGACATAGAGAGCGGGTGGTACCGCTCTCTACGTCTGATCATAAACAGATGCCGGGGGTGGAGCAAAAAGCGTTAACGGTAAGTAAGTTCTATTTAAAATTCTACTCAACCCTTTGAGCTACAAAAAATTAAAACTAACGATTTAGGTGGTAATGACTAAAACTATGAGAATTTAATTTTATATTTCACTAAATTTACCATCACTTTAAGTGTGGACTAGATATTTTTCCCCTGACCTTATAGCTGGTTATTTATCATTGCATATAGATATTCCAGATATATTTATATTAGAATGAAATCTTTGGTTGAGAATTAACATAGATAAATATCCCACCTTGGTGATATTGGCAAAACCCTACTTATGCATCCCAAGCACCTCAACACCATGTGAGCGCCTCTTCTCTGCTGCAGACAAAATAGCTTTGCAAAAAGAGACCCGTCTCAGCCAGAAACGTGGTCATGTTGTCATTTTTACATTTGAATGCAAAGTTTCTGAGAGAGTGAATAACAGAATTTTATAAACAGTGATAGTCTACCTCTGTAGTTCTACCTCTTTTCAAACAGTTAGTGTGTTTTTTTTTGTTTTTTTTTTCTTGAGTATAAAAATGTGTTCTTCGGCCGGTTACAAAATTGGACAAACAGTTGTGTTAATGTAAAGTTTTAGTCTGAAGTTTATATTTATTATACTCAGTATATGGATTTTATTTTAAATATCGGATTATTTTTTTAATCCGATTAGTCGATTAATCGAAAAATAACCGGCTGATTAATCGATTATGAAAATGATCGTTAGTTGCAGCCCTATTTTGGTTCTAGCTCCATCTTTACATTTAGCAGAATCTCACACTAACGGACTGTTAGTTTCTTTGTTAACATGCGGCTAGATTACGAGTTTTGCGTTAAGATGAAAAAGCAGCGATAACAGGTCCTAACGCTGCTTTTTCACTACCGCTGCTATTACGAGTCTTGCAGGTTTAGGGGAACCGCACACTTCTTTGGCGCTTACCGCAAAAACGACTTACGTAAACTTTGTAAAGCCTTTTTTCTATGGGACTTCCATATTACAAGTCTGCCCTGGGAGGCCAAAAAGTGAGTGGTACACCCTCTACCTCCAAGATCCCTAACGCATTCTAAAGTCAGTAGTTAA
Source organism: Bombina bombina (assembly GCF_027579735.1). NCBI lineage: Eukaryota > Metazoa > Chordata > Amphibia > Anura > Bombinatoridae > Bombina > Bombina bombina. The sequence continues at coordinate 838,723,884 of NC_069503.1, read as the reverse complement.
AAGTTTTATGGTACAACGCCGTAGCATAAAACTCCTAACTAAAGTGCTAAAAAGTACACTAACACCCATAAACGATCTATTAACCCCTAAACCGAGGCCCTCCCGCATCGCAAACACTTTAATAACATTTTTAACCCCAATTTTGCCGCTACGGGACATCACCGCCACTAGAATAAACATATTAACCCCTAAACCGCCGCACTCCCGCCTTGCAAACACTAGTTAAATATTATTAACCCTTAATCTGCTGCCCCTAACATTGCCGCCACCTACATTATTCTTATTAACCCCCTAATCTGCCGCTCTGGACACCGCCACCTACATTATACTTATTAACCCCTAATCTGCTGCCCCCAACATCGCCGACACCATACCTTATATTTATTAACCCCTAATCTGCCGCCCCCAACGTCGCCGACACTATATTACATTTATTAACCCCTAAACCTAAGTCTAACCCTAACACTCCCTAACTTAAATATAATTTAAATAAATCTAAATAAAATTACCATCATTAACTAAATTATTCCTATTTAAACTAAATACTTACCTATAAAATAAACCCTAAACTAGCTACAATATAACTAATAGTTACATTGTAACTAGCTTAGGGTTTATTTTTATTTTACAGGCAAGTTTGTATTTACTTTAACTAGGTAGAATCTTTACTAAATAGTTAACTATTTAATAACTACCTAGCTAAAATAAATACAAAAGTACCTGTAAATAAAACCTAACCTAAGTTACACTAACACGTAACACTACACTACAATTAAATAAATGACCTAAATTAAATACAATTAAATTAAATACAATTAGCTAAAGTACAAAAACAAACACTAAATTACAGAAAATAAAAAACAAATTACAGATCTTTAAACTAATTACACCTAATCTAATAGCCCTATCATAATAAAAAAGCCCCCCCCAAAATAAAAAAACCCCTAGCTTAAACTAAACTATCAATAGCCCTTAAAGGGGCCTTTTGCGGGGCATTGCCCCAAAGTAATCAGCTCTTTTACCTGTAAAAAAAAAAAAAAAAAATACAAACAACCCCCTCAACAGTAAAACCCACCACCCACACAACCAACCCCCCAAATAAAATACTAACTAAAAAACCTAAGCTCCCCATTGCCCTGAAAAGGGCATTTGGATGGGCATTGAACTTAAAAGGGCATTTAGCTCTATTGCAGCCCAAAGCCCTAACCTAAAAAATAAACCCACCCAATACATCCTTAAAAAAACCTAACACTAACCCCCTGAAGATCGACTTACAGTTCTGAAGACCGGACATCCTCAAGGAAGCGGCAGAAGTCTTCATCCAAGCTGGGCGAAGTGGTCATCCAGACGGCATCTTCTATCTTCATCCATCCGACGTGGAGCGGGTACATCTTCAAGAAATCCGACGCGGAGCATCCTCTTCATCCGGAGTCTTCTTACCGAATGGCGGTTCCTTTATATGACGTCATCCAAGATGGCATCCCTAAGATTCCAATTGGCTGATAGAATTCTATCAGCCAATCGGAATTAAGGTAGAAAAAGTCCTAGCTGCAGGTAAGTGAGCGGTGAGTAAAAACTGCTCGTTAGCACCGCATAGCTTCTAACGCAAAACTCGTAATCTGGCCGATGGTTTGTAGATCAAATTTGCTAAAGCGTACTTTAGTTCCTCAGACAAAGGTAACTTTTTTCCACTGTTGCTTTTTGTATGGAAGCATCAGATGCTATTCTGTTTGCTTGTTTTCATATGAGACCACTTCAGCACTGTATCCTTTGATAGTGGTGCAGGGATCATACTTTGTTGTCTCAGAGGATTTTTCTAGAATTCAAAACAAGATGGTCTCTTCCTTGGTTGCTGGATCACCTGCCTATTTTGCAGGGACCTTCTTTTACTCGTCCTATTTCGTCTGTGTTTACTACAGATGTAAATCTTTCAGGATTGGGGATTGTTTTAGGGTGTGAGAGTATGGAGTTTGGGCTCCTTGGGAGCCAAGGTTGCCTATATACATCTTAGAACTTTGTGTAATTTTCAGAGCTGTTCAAAATTGTCCTTACTAAAAGGAGAAACTTTTCCTCTGGTTCCGTTCAGACAGATTTCACAGCAGTGGCGGATATCCATCAAAGGGGGTCTCCTTTAAACATGAGGGAAGTTTTTCGAATTCTTCTTTTGGGCAAAGACCAAATGCTGTCTAATTTCAGCAGTCCACATCCCAGGGGTGTTTCCATTGAAAGCAGATTTTTTTCAGTCATTACTTCCTTCATCCAGGGGAATGGTCTCTTATTCCGGAAGTGTTCAATTAGATTGTAGATCTTTAGGGTCTTCCGGAGATGGATTTGATGGCCTCTCAGTTGAACATTAAGCTTCCCATGTACTTTGCAAGGTCGAGGGAATCTCAGGTGGAGTTTGTAGATGCCCTGATAGCTCCACGGTCCTTTCAGCTGGCCTATGTGGTTCCTCCTCTTCCTAGACTAGTTTCCAAAATCAGGCAGGAGACTTAATCAGTGATTCTAATTGCTCAAGCTTGGTCCCGCAAAATCGGTTTGGCGGATCTGGTTCAGATGTCCTATTGCCTTCCTTGGCCTCTTCCTCTAAGGCCGGATCTTTTTTGCCAAGGTCCTTTTTCTCTATCTGGATCTGAAATCTCTTAACTAGATGGCATGGAGATTGAATGGTTTGTTCTTAGGCATAGGGTTTTTCTCCAACATAGGTGTGTCCGGTCCACGGCGTCATCCTTACTTGTGGGATATTCTCTTCCCCAACAGGAAATGGCAAAGAGCCCAGCAAAGCTGGTCACATGATCCCTCCTAGGCTCCGCCTTCCCCAGTCATTCTCTTTGCCGTTGCACAGGCAACATCTCCACGGAGATGGTTAAGAGTTTTTTGGTGTTAAATGTAGTTTTATTCTTCAATCAAGAGTTTGTTATTTTAAAATAGTGCTGGTATGTACTATTTACTCCTGAAACAGAAAAAAGGATGAGATTTCAGTTTGTAAGAGGAAGATGATTTTAGCAACCGTTACTAAAATCGATGGCTGTTTCCACACAGGACTGTTGAGATGAAGTAACTTCAGTTGGGGGAAACAGTGTGCAGACTTTGCTGCTTGAAGTATGACACATTTCTAACAAGACTTGGTAATGCTGGAAGCTGTCATTTTCCCTATGGGATCCGGTAGCATTTTTATTAATAAGAATAAAGGGCTTCACAAGGGCTTTAAAGACTGGTAGACATTTTCTGGGCTAAAACGATTAATTTATAAGCATTTTTAATAGTTTATAGCTTGAGGAGTTATTTATTCTTGGGAATTAGTTAAAAAAGTACGGCAGGCCACTGTATTTGGACACCTTTTTCACTGGGGGCCTTCTCTAATCATAGGCAGAGCCTCATTTTCCGCGCCACTAATCAGCGCAGTTGTTTTTGGGAAGCAAGGCATGCAGATGCATGTGTGAGGAGCTCAGATACACAGAAAAAGCTTACTGAAGGCGTCATTTGGTATCGTATTCCCCTCTGGGCTTGGTTGGGTCTCAGCAAAGCAGATACCAGGGACTGTATAGGGGGTTAAATATAGAAAACGGCTCCGTTCCGTTATTTTAAGAGTAAAGCTTTCAGAATTTGGTGTGCAATACTTTTAAGGCTTTTAAGACACTGTGGTGAAATTTTGGTGAATTAGTGAACAATTCCTTAATACTTTTTCACATATTCAGTAATAAAGTGTGTTCAGTTTAAAATTTAAAGTGACAGTAACGGTTTTATTTTAAAACGTTTTTTGTACTTTGTTATCAGTTTATGCCTGTTTAACATGTCTGAACTATCAGATAGACTATGTTCTGTATGTGAGGAAGCCAAGGTTCCCTTCTCATTTAAATAGATGTGATGTTTGTGACAACAATTTAGAGAAAATGATGCCCGAAGATGATTCCGTCAAGTGAGGGGAGTAAGCATGGTACTGCATCATCCCCTCCTTCGTCTACGCCAGTCTTGCCCACACAGGAGGCCCCTAGTACATCTAGTGCGCCAATACTCCTTACTATGCAACAATTAACGGCTGTAATGGATAATTCTATCAAAAACATTTTAGCCAAAATGCCCACTTATCAGCGAAAGCGCGACTGCTCTGTTTTAGAAAATACTGAAGAGCATGAGGACGCTGATGATAATGGTTCTGACATGCCCCTACACCAGTCTGAAGGGGCCAGGGAGGTTTTGTCTGAGGGAGAAATTTCAGATTCAGGGAAAATTTCTCAACAAGCTGAACCTGATGTTATTACATTCAAATTTAAATTGGAACATCTCCGCGCTCTGCTTAAGGAGGTGTTGTCTACTCTGGATGATTGTGACAATTTGGTCATTCCAGAGAAATTATGTAAGATGGACAAGTTCCTAGAGGTCCCGGTGCCCTCCGAAGCTTTTCCTATACCCAAGCGGGTGGCGGATATTGTAAACAAAGAATGGGAAAGACCCGGCATACCTTTTGTCCCTCCCCCTATATTTAAGAAATTGTTTCCTATGGTCGACCCCAGAAAGGACTTATGGCAGACAGTCCCCAAGGTCGAGGGGGCGGTTTCTACTCTAAACAAACGCACTACTATCCCTATAGAAGATAGTTGTGCTTTCAAAGATCCTATGGATAAAAAATTAGAGGGTTTGCTTAAAAAGATGTTTGTTCAGCAAGGTTACCTTCTACAACCAATTTCATGCATTGTTCCTGTCACTACAGCAGCGTGTTTCTGGTTCGATGAACTAGAAAAGTCGCTCGATAAAGAATCTTATAAACGCCCAGTCGCCCAAATTTTGATGTCTTGCCCTCCGGGAAGGTGGATCTTATCTGAGGGCTCAGGCGGATAAAGTTTTCGGCTGTATAGCCTTCCTGATTCAACTGCGCCACATTCTCAAGATGGCGGACGGCTCCTTAGTGCAGCAGCTGAATCTGGGGTTATAGTGCACCCTCAAAACCCGATGTTGCTCTTTAATTGCACCCCGATGGGTACTCCGCTGTTCAGATCTGCCTCTGTAGATATTAAAGGGGCCCTATGCCCAAATAGCCAGTTTTATCCTCAGTTTAGCACGGAGCTAAGGAATTACACTTCCATCCTCGTTCAGCTCCAAGCTCCGCCCCTAAATTCTCAAATTTGAGGAAACCCAAGAGCTATATCAAATTCCAAGTAAAGATAGTTTTCATTTTATACAAGCAAAACATTACTTAAAATCATTTATCCAAAAGGATCCAGATTTATTTTTTAAAAATCATCCACTTTTAGACCATCCTAAAATTAAGTTGAGGCCACTTTCAGTTATTTATGAAACACTTTTATCTGCACTGGAGCCAAGGCAGCTAGAGGAATTATACAGCAAATGGGAAAAAAAAACTAACTATTTGCAGGGAAGATAAAACTATACAAACTAGTCTGGGGAGCATTTATAAACTGGATAGTTCAATGGCTATGAGAGAATCACATTTTAGGCTTATGCACCAAGATTATTTAACCCCCAAAAGAGTTCAGAAATGGAACAAAGAAATAGAGAACAAATGTATAAAATGCTCTAAAAATAACCCAGATTTACTTCACATGATATATGAATGCCCTAAACAGTTACAGCTTTGGTTAAGAGTACATAGTTGCCAACATTTCAAAAAAAATTCCAGGGACACTTTGTAGCAGAGCAAGCAAGCGGTTTACTGGAGTATTGACGACCTATTGTTAAACTGCTCCGTCCACTCATTTCTGCAATCAAAACACACCCATTTGATAGTAATAGTATAATTTAGATGTATCCATAATTTATTATACAGATTACAGCACCAAGCTCTTACACCTACCCAGTCTCTGGAACACATTCTGGGCATATTCTGGGCATATGGTTATTTTTACAACACGGCATCAAAATTAGGCAGACAAATAATATGTGAACCCATTCAATAATAATAACAATATTCCATTAGGAATTAATTATATTTGAATAATACAGTATATCTATCAATTTAGCGAGATATATATATATATATATATATATATATATATATATATATATATATGCTCAAAAAACAAAGTATTGCAGTATGCAGTGATACCTTTTTTATTGGACTAACATAATATTTAAAAGACAAGCTTTCAAGAGTTTTCCTCTCTTTCTCAGGTCTAAAGCAATACTGATCATTCTGATATAGATACACATCACATACAACAAATGGAAGGGAGGGGGGGTGAGAGGGGGGTCATAAAAGCAGAGAATGTGTCTGAAGGAGAAAATAGCTGAGAATAGCCAGAAAGAGTAAATAAAGAGAGGAGAGTAAATAGGCCAGATGAGAGGAAAAACAAAAGGAAAAAGAAACCAATATAGGACAATAAGATGAGAGATTATAGAAAGTTATGGTAGTGTGTGAGAAAGCCAGAGTCTACATTAAGTCCTTCATTTCTGGTATTGAAATGTGTGATCATTTTCATCTCAAACGTCTTTCGTTCATGAGAGTCTTTGAAATTCCCTTTAAGAATTTTAATCCTGAGGTTAAGGATGGAGGGACCAGTCAATTTCAGAGGACCCCACACTCAAAAAATATTTCCTGAACCCCCCATACTAGCATTCAAACAACCGCCTAACCTGAGACAGAGATTGGTCCGCAGCAAATTAACCACAGAACAGAAGCATACACAGAATGGCACTGCACGATGCAACAAATCACTCTGCAAACTGTGACAACAACACAGCCAGACACAACAACGCGTCATACAATATTAAAGGATCCTATTCGTGCTCATCTGCTAATGTGGTGTACATGATACAGTGTACAGCGTGTGACAGAGGTTGCTACGTTGGAGAAACTGGCCTAAAGCTGCATCTCAGAATGAATCTACACAGACACTCGATCAAAAACCACAAGGAAAATGAATATTGTACCCTGTTGGTCATCACTTCACCCAGACTGGTCACTCCATCCTTAACCTCAGAATTAAAATTCTTAAAGGGAATTTCAAAGACTCTCATGAACGAAAGACGTTTGAGATGAAAATGATCACACATTTCAATACCAGAAATGAAGGATTTAATGTAGATTCTGGCTTTCTCACACACTACCATAACTTTCTATAATCTCTCATTTTATTGTCCTATATTGGTTTCTTTTTCCTTTTGTTTTTCCTCTCATCTGGCCTATTTACTCTCCTCTGTTTATTTAATCTTTCTGGCTATTCTCCGCTATTTTCTCCTTCAGACACATTCTCTGCTTTTATGACCCCCCTCTCACCCCCCTCCCTTCCATTTGTTGTATGTGATGTGTATCTATATCAGAATGATCAGTATTGCTTTAGACCTGAGGAAGAGAGGAAAACTCTCGAAAGCTTGTCTTTTAAATATTATGTTAGTCCAATAAAAAAGGTATCACTGCATACTGCAATACTTTGTTTTTTGAGCATCTATCTACTGGACTAACACGGCTACTCCAATCTGATATATGTATGTATATATATATATATATATATATATATATATATATATATATATCCCTCGGTTTACGCCGGGGTTAGGTTCCAGAAGGAATGGTTGTAAATTGAAACCCAGTTTATAATGTAAGTCAATGGGAAGTAAGGGAGATAGGTTCCAGGCCCCTCTCAGAATTGTCATAAGTAACACCTAATACATTATTTTTAAAGCTTTGAAATGAAGACTTTAAATGCTAAACAGCCAATTATAAACCTAATAAATAATCACACAACACAGTATATATGATTAAACTAAGTTAAATGAACAAAAACATTTGCTAAGCAGCATTATAAACCTAATAAAATAATCACAACACAGACTTCACTTGCATTTTTCTGCAAACAGTTCTTTCTATGCATTCCAATCTGGACTGATTTATAGACAGGAAGATCTTGTTCCTTTGAAATCTGCTCGATAGCTCAGGTCTGGTTCAACTGATTAATTTCAGCTTGCTTGGCTTTGCTGCAACACAAGCGGACAGCTCCACCTACTGGCTATTTTAATAAATGCACTGCTTCTCAATAGCAGTCACATGACTGGAAAAAAGGTTGTTATTCTGAAACGGTGTAAATTGAACCGTTGTAAAACGAGGGCCACCTGTGTGTATGTATATATATATACTATATATATATATATATATATATATATATATATGTTCCAATTAGCACGTGTTCCAGCACTCCAGCTTCAAGTAGTAAATTTCAGCACTTGGGTGCAATTCTCAAGGGGGTATAAATAAGATCTGAAGAAAGGAGGGCACTCTCAGGATTTGTGTAAATTTGAATGTTTAGCAATACAACTTAGTTTATTGTGTTTGATAACAACATTTGTAAGTCAACGTTTCGGCTTGCGTAGAAGCCTTCATCAGGACAAGTATAAACCTTTGCTCAGTATGCAACACCGCATGAAACACACACACACCAAATGTTGGGCAAAAGAGGCAGCATTTCCAGGGACAAAAAAAATCCAGGGACATACAACAAAATCCATGGACTATCCCTGGAAATCAGGGACTGTTGGCAACTATGAGAGTAGGATTTTGGTTATCGCGTATTCTCAAAATAAAGATTGTAATATCCTTACCAACTCCCCCCCTTTGGGGAGGGAACAGGAGATTTGTACAAAAAGTGATCTTGAAAACAAGATCATTGATCTTTAAACATTGGATCAACAACAAACCCCCAAATGTTAACCAACTTAAGAAGGCACTGATGAAAGAAGCAATGCTGGAAGCATATGACTATAAGAGGTTTAGCTCAAGCAAAATGGATAAATTTACCAGCATATGGGGAACTTTTATTGAGTCTATGGGAGAAGGTTATGCAAAACAAATTAACCGGATTATAAAAATCTGTAAGACTTAAGAAATTTTTCTTCGGAGTTGGAGGAGGGAGGGAGAGGGGGAGGTTTGGAGGAGGGACAGCAACAATATAAGAACTTTCTTCCTTTCCCCCCCCCCCCTTTTTTTTTTTTTATTCTTCTTTTCTTTGCATTTCCCTTGCTGAGTGCAGACAGTATTTGAGGTAACCCCTTAGGCAATATTAGATGCATGATTAAGGGAATGGCTCCCGAAACGTTGCATTTGTTTGTACCTCAATACATTTCTAAGTTTTCCTATAATCTTTTGGTGCTGTGGAATCTTGTTTTGTTATGCAATATTAGGCCTAGGGATAAAGATCAATACACAAGGAACGAGTATGATAGTACATTTTTCTATGTAAATTCTGTATGTTGCTACGAAAATTAGCACTTTTTGGAATTTTGTATTGTTAAAAATAAATAAATTAAAAAAAAAAAAATGCCACCCTTTGTGCCTCACTACCCGTTGACTACACAGCTTGGATATTAGTTCCCAAGAGTAATGGATTGTGGGCTCGCACCACCTTTGAAAAAGCAGAAATGTAAGCTTAGGAGCAGGCCCATTTTTTTGTTGAGCACCATGAGTAGCAGCTTCTAAGCTTACATTCCTGCTCCCCCCCCCCTAAAGATACCAAGAGAACGAAAAAAATGATTATAGGAGTAAATTTAGAAAGTTGCTTAAAATTGCATGCTCTATCTGAATCATGAAAGAAAAAAAAATTGATACTTAAGGGATGATTGGTTTTAATATACAATGTACATTATGCTTAGCTCTTACAACTTTACACCAGTGCCATGCACAAAACAACGCTGCAACTCTTACTTCAACCTCACTGGCAGCAACCACCTCCCCATCGCCACTACCACTAAACATCACTTGATAATTGTGCACAACTAACTAGAATGAGGAATGTGCTGCATAACTGATCCCCCCACCCTTTTATTCCTCTCCTACCCTACCGACCACTAAAATTTATTTCCTTACGCTTTATTACTGAATGTGCTGTGTGCCTACGTGTCCCCCCCCTGTTCACCTTACTCTTCCCCGCCTTTGTAATGACAGGCCACAAAATAGGGCTGCAGCTCGCATGTGGCCCATGAGAGTTGCCTTTTGGCCTTCATTGCTGTAAATAATGAAAAAATAAAAAAAAAATAACATAACATTTTACGTCTGTTTTGAGCATGCCATATTATGAAACCTTATTACTAGGCCAGTCTGGCAGCAAATAGTTTGACTGACTATATTGTCTCTTTACTCATATTTAGTATAATGTATTACAAAAGTCGTAATCTTACCTTGTTTTGATTTACTATGGTCTTATAGGAAGGAATGGTACGATGTGACACTGCTGTCGGAACCCCTGATTATATTTCTCCAGAGGTTTTAAAATCACAGGGAGGTGATGGCTACTATGGAAGAGAATGTGATTGGTGGTCGGTTGGAGTCTTTTTGTACGAAATGCTTGTAGGTGAGCATAATGTAATTCTGTTATTAGGGCGGTTAAATGTGTTTTAACAAAACAAATGTAGAAAGTTTTATGTTTCAATGTTGCATAAAAATACAAAGTATTATGTAATGAACATGTTGTAAAATAATTGCTTACTGATTCAGGAGATAATTCTTTAACAATAGGTTTATGTTAAGCCACCACTTGTAGAATAGAGAAACTTCTGTCTGCTTCAGTTTTTGTTGATGAATGTAGAAAGCTTTGCGGTTTTCATACTTTTCATTTCTTTTACTACAGCATCAATTCCTTTCAGCTTATTTTCATAGCTCTAACAATTTTCTGTTCCTTTCATTCAATGTACAAAATTAGGGATGCACCGAAATTTCGGCCGCAGAAAGTTTCGGCCGAAAATGGCATTTTTGGCTATTTCGTTTTTCGTTTTTTTTTGCCTGTTAGTTTCGGTAAAATTATTGTGTAGCATATTTCAAATTTGATGCTAGCCTAGAGCTGCTGTTTAAGTTTATTACTTCACTTACTGTTATGCATATAATGAGTTTTCTAGGACTATACTTTATTTTGATAATTGGTAAAAAAAAAAACCTGTTAAATATGATTGTTACATAGAACTAAATAAAGAATAATACAGTATATTGATATTTATAATTGTTTTAAGTAGGGATGCACCAAAATTTGGGTCGCAGAAACATTTTGGTCGAAAATGGCATTATTTTTTGCCTGTTTTTTTTTTCTTGGTAAAATTATTGTGTAGCATATTATTGTTTTAAGATATTTTTGTCCAATTTTAGTGTGCTACTTTCAATAAAAGGGTGGGCTTTTTTTATTGGCTCTAATTATGCAAAAAAAAAAACTAAAAAAAAAATAATTTGAAAATAATTTGAAAAAATACATTTTCGGTATCTGTTTCGGTTTTCGGCCAAGTGCATCCTGGATTTTCGGTTTCGGTCCAGAATTTCCATTTCGGTGCATCACTATACAAAATCCTACCTTTCCTCCCCTTGTAGAGTTTTTTTGGTATAGAGCTCCTAATTATTAGTATTATTATTGGTTATTTGTAGAGCGCTAACAGACTCATTCATACTCTTAAACAATTCAGTTATTTATTTAGTCTCCTTTTTAAAGACTATGGGGTTAATTACAATCTTGTGCTTGTTTTTGGCAGAGAACAATTTCTAAACATCGACCTGTATTGTCAGTGAGGTTTTCCATAGATCACAATCCTAAAATGTTTTTGCTCTTAATATCTATGGCACTGTACATTTTTTACAAATTTATGTTGTTTATCCAGAAACTACATGTTTTAGATTAAATGGACATGAAACGCAAAAAAAAAATTAATCAGATTTTGAGAGTCCACAAGCATGTGGGAATATTCCCCTCCTAACCACTAGGAGGAGGCAAAAGACACCAACTTGCCAGAGCTTTAAATCCCTCTCACTTTCCCTTATCCTCTGGTCATTTTATTTTGCCTTCTTATTGAGGAGTGAGCTGAAAATGTAAAATCTACTCATTGTTTGAAGGTGGATCATCTGAGACCCGTATCCTCCTCACAGTAACCTTTCATTTAGAGGAGAAGACAAGGAGTTATCAGCCAGGCAGTGAAATGTCTTTTCCTAGTGAGAAATGTCAGAGACCTCCCAGGTAAAATGTGGACTGTGTCTACAGTGAGCTTCTCCTGTGTATCTACAGCCCTCCTCCGGTGAAATGTGGACTTTTCCAGCAATCCTCTGGGTTGTACATGTTGTTACTAACTCAGATCCTTAGCATCATGCTCGCACTGCTTAGGATTGGCTCGTCTGCTGGAAGCTGCACCTGAGGTAAGCCCAGTAGATGGAGGTGCTGATTGGCAAGCACCTGCACCTTACAAGTTCACTGGCTATTAGTATGGTCACATGCTTCACATAGTCTGGGGGCATATATTATACACCATACACCTTATACTAGCAGTTTCCATGATTTTTTTAAGCCCTTAAAAAAACTTTGTTTTCTTCTTAATATAAGGAGAGTCCACGGCTTCATTCCTTACTGTTGGGAAATACTGAACCTGGCCACCCGGAGGAGGCAAAGACACCCCAGCCAAAGGCTTAAATACCTCTCCCACTTCCCCCATCCCCCAGTCATCCTTTGCCTTTTCGTCACAGGAGGATAGAAGAGAAATGTCAGAAAATTTCAGAGTTTTTTCTCAGGAGGGATATATGCCTTTCGTTATGGGACTGGAGTTTTAAGTAGTCTTGTCAGCCTCTCAGTGAGAGCATTGACGAAAGTTAGGGTCTGGAGATGCAGGGAGAGTCTTTCTTTGAACCCATCCAGACTGCCTGCTAACAGCTCCTTAAGCAACCAGTGTTGATGAGTTTCACTGTCTGCTTTCTTCACTCAAGTCCATGTCAGGAGCGATGCTACAAGACTGTCACACTTGAGAGGCTGTGTTTCTGTTCCGCAGCACGAATTCTGTTAAGATCGTTTCAATGTTTACTTATGTTGAAATTGCTGAAGACAGGGTCACAGTGTGGCTCCTTTTATCTTTATAGAATCATGGGTTAATATCTCCTGAGGGAGGTTATTGAACAGTTGGGATTAATCAAATGTGTTTCTTTGATTTATGCTGCTTTATGTGTGAGATTTGTTTTTGGGCTCATAGACTGTTGGCACACTTTTTCTCATAGCAGGGGCAGTCCTGCCTTACGCACCACGTGACCGGGTGTGGTCACACTTCCGTTTTCTCTTTCCTGACCGAGCTAACTGTCGCTTCTTCTCTGGTTGCCTGGGTCTAGGAGGTAGTGAGTGCCCCAGTCATTGGGGTTATATAGGTGCCGTTTTTGTGAGAATGAAATGCTTGAGGGTACTCTCTCTATTCCTAATAGTAATACCTGTCTATATTGTGAGGAGGCCTTGGTGTGCCCGTCCTCTCAACTATGTTCCATATGCATCAACATGGTTATTATGACTAAGAAGGTTAACCCCTTTAGTACGACTGAGCCGTCCACCTCTGAGGACTCACCGTCCCGTGAGGTACATACCCATCAATCATCTCTATTCTCACATGCAGCTTCCCGTACCACGCCTGATTCTCCGTCTGGAGGGAGCCTTTTACCATCAGACTTTACCGTGCAGTTAAAGACGGCGGTGTCTGAGGCCCTTAGTGCTCTACCCCGCCCTGCTAAGCACAAGCGAAAGGTTAAACATAGCTCTCTGGCCCATGGGACATCCAGTGATTTACTTGATTTGTCTGCTTTTCAAGTTTCCTAGGATGGGTCACATTCTAAGTCTTCTGAGGGTGACATTTTTGGATCAGAGTCTGCTACCTCTAGGCCTCTGGCTGCGGAGGAGCGAGCCTTTAGATTTAAGATTGAACACCTACGTTTTCTTCTAAAGGAGGTTCTGTCGACATTAGAGGTTCCAGAGGCTAAGTGGCCTGATGAATCTTTGATCCCTAAATTAGACATACTGTACGAGGAAAGGGTAGCACCGTTAACGTTTCCTGTACCTGTAAAAATAAAGAATATTAAAAATGAATGGGATAGTATTGGATCTTCCTTTTCCCCTTTGTCTGCCTTTAAAAAATTATTCCCGGTCCCGGACTCTCAGCTGGAGTTGCGGGGTTCCATCCCTAAGGTGGATGGTGCTATCTCCACGTTGGCTAAGGGTACTACTAAACCCTCTTGAGGATAGCTCCTCTTTCTGAGAGCCGATGGATAAGAAAATGGTAACTTTTCTCCGGAAAATGTTTCAGCATACAGGATATTTATTTTAACCGGCAGCAGCTGTTGCCTCGGTTGCTGGAGCTGCGGCCTACTGGTGCGACTCCTTAGAGGAATTGATCGAGGTGGAGGGTCCCCTCAACGTTATCCAATAAAGAATTAAGGCTTTGAGAATTGCTAATTCCTTTATTTGTGATGCAAACATGCAGATTTTTCGCCTGAATGCTAAATTCTCAGTGCAGAACTCAGTCTGACTGAAGTCCTGGTCTGCGGACATGACTTCTATGTCTAGACTACTTTCCCTCCCTTTTAAGGGAAACATTTTATTTGGTCCAGGCCTGGACTCCATTATTTCCACGGTTACAGGGGGCAAAGGTGCCTTCCTACCGCAGGATAAAAAGAACAAATTTAAGGGACAAGAATCTAATTTTCGTTCCTTTTGTTCTGGAATGTCCCAACGTCAGCAGTCTTCCTCTAAGCCCGAGCAAACCAAGAGCACTTGAAAGCTGGCTCAATCCTGGAATAAATCCAAGCAGAACAAGAAGCCCACCAAGAACAAGTCGTCATGAAGGGGTAGCCCCCGATCCAAAGCTGGATTGTGTAGGGGGCGGACTATCGCTGTTTGTAGACACTTGGTCCAGGGATGTGCAGGATCCGTGGGTCCTGGAGGTCATAGCTCAGGGATACAAGATAGGTTTCAAATTTCATCCACCCAAGGGCAGATTTCTCCTCTCAAGCCTGTCTTTAAACCAGAAAAGAGGGAAGCCTTTCTGGGGTGCAAGCAGGATCTGTGCTCCTTAGGGGTAGGGGTCGTTGTCCAGGTTCCTATCGCAGAAATGGGTTTGGGATACTACTCAAACCTTTTTGTGGTCCCAAAGAAGGAGGGAACTTTACGCCCAATTCTGGTCCTAAAGTGCTTAAAGGGACACTGAACCCAAATTTTTTCTTTTGTAATTCAGAAAGAACATGCAATTTTAAACAACTTTCTAATTTACTCCTATTATCAATTTTTCTTCGTTCTCTTGCTATCATTATTTGAAAAAGAAGACATCTAAGCTTTTTTTTGGTTTTAGTACTCTGGACAGCACTTTTTTATTGGTGGATGAATTTATCCACCAATCAGCAAGGACAACCCAGGTTGTTCACCAAAAATGGGCCGGCATCTAAACTTACATTCTTGCATTTCAAATAAAGATACCAAGAGAATGAAGAAAAATTGATAATAGGAGTAAATTAGAAAGTTGCTTAAAATTTCATGCTCAATCTGAATCACGAAAGAAATTTTTTGGGTACAGTGTCCCTTTAAGTTTCTAAATGTCCCCTCATTCAAGATGGAGACAATAGGGTCCATTCTTCCTCTAGTTCAGGAAGGACAGTTCATGACCGCTATAGATCTGAAGGATGCCTACCTTAAAGTTCCAATCCACAGGGACCACTTCCAGTTCCTAAGGTTTGTGTTCCTGGATCAGCACTTCCAGTTCATTGCACTTCCGTTTGGTCTAGCTACGGCCCCAAAAATCTTTACAAAGGTTCTTGGAGCTCTCCTGGCCATCGCCAGAACCCAAGGTATAGCAGTAGCTCCCTTCTTGGACGACATTCTGGTTCAAGCACCATCCTTTCGTCTAGCAGAGAACCGTTTGGTATCTCTTCTCTCTCTTCTTCGATCACATAGATAGAAGATAAACTTAGAGAAGAGTTCTCATTCCAAGCACCAGGGTAGAATTCCTGGGTACTATAATAGATTCAATATCCATGAGGATATTTCTAACCAACCAGAGAACGGTGCAAGCTAGCTTTGGCGTGCCTTGCCTTCGGGACCTCCTTAAGGCCATCTATGGCTCAGTGTATGGAGGTAATTGGTCTCATGTGTCCAGCATGGACATAATTCCTTTTGCCAGTTTCCATCTCAGACCGCTACAGCTGTGCATGCTGAGGCAGTGGAACGGCGATCATTCAGATCTGTCTCAACAGATTTCCCTGGACAGTGGGTCAAGAGAATCTCTCTTGGTGGTTCTGTCCAGATCTGTCCCGAGGGACATCCTTTCTCAGAGGGCCTGTGGTCTCAGGAGGAACGCTTCCTCCTGATCAACATTTTGTAACTTCGAACAATCTACAATGCTCTGAAGGCTTGGCCTCTTCTGGGTTTGTCCCGGTTTATCAGATTCCAATCAGACAATATAACTTGGGTGGCTTACATCAACCATAAGGGGGGGAACGAGAAGCTCCCTAACGATGAGGGAAGTATCTCGGATTCTGGAGTGGGCAGATGCCCACCGCTGTTCTCTGTCAGCGATCCACATTCTGGGTGTGGACAACTGGGAAGCGGATTTTCTCAGCAGATAATCCTTTCATTCGGGGGAAATGCTCTCTCCATCCCGGAGTGTTTGCGGAGATATGCTACAGGTGGGGGACGCCGGAGATAGATCTCATGGCGTCTTGTCTCAATACCAAACTACCTAGATATGGGTCGAGGTCCAGGGATCCTCAGGAGGAGCTAATAGATGCATTTGCGGTGCCTTGGAGGTTCAATCTAATCTACCTTTTTCTGTCGTTACCACTCCTTCCTCGTGTAGTGGCCCGCATCAAGCAGGAGCAGGTGTCAGTAATAACGATTGCTCCATTGTGGCCGCGAAGGATGGGGTTCGCGGACCTAGTGAGGATGTCATCTTCTACTTAATGGAAGTTACCTAGTTGCAGGAATCTGCTGGAACAAGGTCCTTTTGTTCATCAAAATATAGATTCTCTAAAGGCTGACTGCGTGGAGATTGAGAGCTTAGTCCTAGCCAAGAGAGGTTTTTCTGAGAGTTATTGATACTCTCATTCAAGCTCGTAAGCCGGTTACTCGTCACATCTATCATAAGGTGTGGAGAACCTACTTATTCTGGTGTGAATAGCGTGGATTTCCCTGGCATAAGGTTAAGGTTGCCAGGATTCTGTTGTTTCTCCAGGATGGTCTGGAGAAGGGTCTTTCGGCCAGTTCCCTGAGAGGAAAGATTTCGGCCTTGTCTGTTTTACTGCACAAGAGGCTCTCTGAGCTTCCAGATGTTCAGTCTTTTGTTAAGGCTCTGATTAGGATCAGACCTGGGTTCAGATCTTTGGCTCCCCCTTGGAGTCTGAATCTGGTTCTAAAGGTTTTGTAACCGGCTCCGTTTGAGTCTATGCATGAAATTGATATTAAGAAGTTGTCCTGTAAAGTTCTCTTTCTACTGGCTATTGCTTTGGCGCGCAGAGTATCTGAAATTGCCACCTTGCAATGTGAGCCTCCTTATCTGGTGTTCCATTCGGATAAGGCTGTCCTACGTACTAAGTTAGGGTTCCTCCCTAACATCATGTCAGACCGCAACATCAATCAAGAGATTGTGGTCCCTTCTTTATGTCCTAATCCTTCTTCTTCAAAGTAACGTTTACTTCATAATTTGGACGTGGTTCGTGCCTTGAAGTTTTATCTTCAAGCTAATAAGGATTTTCAACAAACTTCATCCTTTTTTTGTGGCATATTCTGGGAAGCATAGGGGTCAGAAGTCTTATCCGCTTAGCTTACTAAACAGCGGGACATAGACCTCCTCAGAGAATTACAGCTCATTCTACTAGGGCAGTGGCTTCATCTTGGGCCTTTGAGAACGAGGTCTCTATGGATCAGATTTGTAAGGCGGCTTCCTGGTTCTCCTTACACAGTTTTTCTAATTTCTAAAAGTTTGATGTTTTTGCTTCTGATGAAGCAGCCTTCGGGAAAAAGATTTTGCAGGATGTGGTGCCCTCAGATTTGGGTCCGCCTCTATTTTTGTCCCTCCCGTTCTCATTCAGTGTCCTCTAGAGCTTGGGTATAAGTTTCCCAACAGAAAGGAATGAAGCCTTGGACTCTCCTTATATTAAGAAGGAAGACATAAATTATGCTTACCAGATAATTTAATTTCCTTCTGTATAAGGAGAGTCCACAGCTCCCGCTCGTGTTTCTCCGATGGACAGCCCCCTAAATTTTGTGTTTTCTTCTGGCACCTTTTATACCCTGATATTGCTTTTACTGTTCCTTGTTCCCTCGGCAGAATGACTGGGGGATAGGGGAAGTGGGAGAGGTATTTAAGCCTTTGGCTGGGGTGTCTTTGCCTCCTCCTGGTGGCCAGGTTCAGTATTTCCTAACAGTAAGTTGGCTGGGGTGTCTTTGACTCCTCCTGGTGGCCAGGTTCAGTATTTCCCAACAGTAAGGAATGAAGCCGCAGACTCTCCTTATACAGAAGGAAATGAAATTATCTGGTAAGCATAATTTATGTTTTTTTGAGGTAGCTGTTGTTATAAACTTAGTGCAGTCGGTTTAGCGTGTTAAGAAGTTTCGCCTGAACTATGCAGTATGTTTCATCTCCGCCATTGAACAAGCTACTGAGCTGTTGTTCGTTCCTGGTAGTGCGCTTCTCTTTCTGTATGTATTTGGTTCCTAATTAAGCCTGTTATTAAATCATTATTTTCCACTTTGGGACTTCAATTTGGTGTTAATGATTCTGCAGGTTTCTCCATTTTAGCCTATGCATAAGGTAGACAAAAAGCTTCCCTTGAAACACCTTTCTACTATTGGGTATGCTTATTGTAAAAAAGCTGAGCTGCTTTCTCTAGCTCATATATGTGACTCATGTTTAGATCTTTTAATGCAATCTGACCAACCTAATGCTGTTCTTTCTGTT
Organism: Bombina bombina; assembly: GCF_027579735.1. Taxonomy (NCBI): domain Eukaryota; kingdom Metazoa; phylum Chordata; class Amphibia; order Anura; family Bombinatoridae; genus Bombina; species Bombina bombina. The sequence goes on along the minus strand of NC_069503.1, from coordinate 838,705,218 downwards.
AGTTCATTACAGGCAAATGCAATTGATTTTTTTCCTAATGTAGAAAACCTTATCAAGGCTGTAGTTTCTGAGATGCTAGCTGCTCTCCCGCCTTCAAACAAACGTAAAAGTATTTTTTCAGAATTTACCTTATACTAGTGCTATGTGTCCTGAATCCAGTGATACTGTTATGTCTTCAGAGGTTAACATTTCCTCTGGTGACGAGGAGTCTTCATCTTCTATTTTCTCTCTTTTTTTTTATTTTTGTTTAACAAATTCGTTTTTAATTACTTTAGGAGTTAAAGATCCTTCAGTTTTTAAGACTGTTGTTAAACTCCCTGAGGTTTTCCCTGTTCTCGATGCTGTCTCTGACATGATTTCTAGGGAATGTTCTAAGCCAGATAGTTCATTTAATCATTCTGCAAGGTTTAACATTTTATATCATTTACCTGCTAATGTTAAATTGTGGGTTACTGTTCCTAAGGTTGATGGGGCCATTTCCACTATGGCTACTCGTACTACTATTTCTTTGGAAGACTTCTCTTAAGGACCTGTTGAATAGGAAATTGTCGTTTCATAGAAGGGCCTTTTTACAAGCAGGCTATTTACTTAGGCCAGCCATTTCTATAGCTGATGTGGCTGCTGCTTCAACTTTCTGGTTATCCAGTCTTTCAGAACAGTGTTTTGGTGACCCTGTCAGTTAAAATCTTTTGGGTTTACTTAAAAATGCAAATACTTTATTTATGATGCTGTATTTGATATTATGAACACTAATATCAAAAGGATGGCTTTGGCAATCCTTGGGCCCTATGGCTTAAATCCTAGTCTTCCGACATGGTGTCAAAATCCAGATTATTGTCTTTCTTTTCAGGAAAATGAATTGTTTTGTCCCGATTTAGATTCTGTAATATCTACTTTTGCTGGAGGTAAAGGGTCTTTCTTTCATACAGGTGAGGAGAGTCCACAATCCATTACTCATGGGTATTACTCTTCTCTACCACTAGGAGGAGGCAAAGTTACCCAAACCTCAATGACTCTGTAAAACCCCTCCCACCTTACGCATACCTCATTCTTTACCCCACTGGAGGAGGTTGAAAAATGAAGATGTGCATGTGTTCTTGAGAGAAAGGGGTTTTCAGTTTATGTTGAGGCCCGGTTCCCCTCAGAGTACAGTGCTTGTCAGCGGAGGATGTATTTGGGACTATGGCTTATGATCCAATGGTTTTACCTCATGGGAAATCCTTCATAGGCACTCTGTAATCAGTCACAGGGACATGTCTTCTGCCTCCCTTTAGAGATCTACATTATGCTCCTATTCTATATCCTCTTCGGATGTGTTTCAGTACTGGTTTGGCTGTCTGCTACTTTTTTAATAGTAAACAAGTGTCTATTATAGAGACACTCATTTAGCTTCATTATCGGCACTTTTAAATGTTTAAAAGTTTTTCTATATATGTACTTATACATGGCCCTGGAACAGATCCTTCACAATTCCCTTACTTTGTGTGCTGCGTTTTTTGGCACACTTTTTTTTTTGCGTGTTGACTGTCTTTGCGCTTCAGGATTGTGCATGTCGGGTTTACACTCTTCAGTTTAGCGCACCTCCCTTAGTCTGTTATGTGCTGTCGGGTTACCGCGCTTCTTTTGTTTTCCGCATGTCAGGATTGCTCTTGTCAGGTTTACGCTCTTTGGGTTAACACATAACCCTTAGTCTGTTTTTCTGCACGTTAGTATTCGCACGTCGGGTTAAAGCACAGCTATGCGTGCATCAGGTTTTTGGAGCTTTTTCTCACGTTTATCTGTAGTTTGGCATGCGTTTTCAAGCACTGTTTTTCCTCAGCTCAGCATTGTTTAAAGCTACTTAGATGGGGGTAAATGTTTTTCTTTGCTCTAGAGCTTTTTATTAAGGGATTTACTAGTGCTTATTGCATTGCTACATGCTATAAAGGAGCATCAGGTTTCTGTCCCTAAATATGTCCAAGGAGCTGAGTCTCCTGATCACCTTTCTATTATTTATAGGTGTGCATTTTTGGGGCTCATGTTTAGATTTTGTTAATGCATACAGACCAGGGGCGTATTACTGGATAGGCCAACAAGGCTAGTGCCTAGAGCGGCAGATTTTGGGGGGTGGCACTTTTTCACTGCACTTAGTATTCTCTGCTTTAGAAAAAAAAAATTACTTTCAACTGGCGGCTTACCGCCGAGCGTCACGTGACCGGCTTTTCGCCGTGGTCATTTGACGTTTTTAACCAGCCAGCTGAGCTTACACTATCTGCCGCACATATCTTGAGGGAGTCACGCATGTGCGCACGTGATCTCCCAGGCTAGGCGGCAACGCAACAGGGATTAGGTCAGGTGAGACTGTGAGAGTCAGGAGGAGAGGAGACTGATTCAGTGGAGTGGCAGAGCCAGTGAGAACTGGAGCGGAGGCCTGGAGGCAGCGGAGAACATACTCAGGTAGGGTCAGATCATGGACTGGTCTGAAGGACATCTTAGTTTTGTTGAGTATAGGAGAGCGCCCTTATTGCTAGTTTCACTTTAAGGCAGCACAGCAGCAGGGTCACATATCGACAGTCAGTATGTCTACAACAGTAACTCTTTGTGCAGCTGAGACTGTGTAGTTACTTCACTGTGTGCACAGCTGTCAGGCAGGCCAGTGTCATGTCATGGGATATCATTGTCAGTTAACTTCATGACTGTTAGACTGTGTGTTTGAGCTGCCATTCCGTTGTCTCTTTTCTTGCTCATTAACCATTTCATTGTTTTTGTGAATAAAAAAAGATTAGTTACTAATGTTTATTTGCAATTGCAGCACTTGTATTGTTTACACTACAGAGACAGACTGAGATTGTACTATGAAGTAGTCAGATTAGAATAAATAAAAAAAGGGCTCAGATCAGAATATCAGTTTACAAACTATCACATCGATCTGACTAAGTATAAATAAATTGACTAATATTGGACTAAGGCACAGAGTCACTCGTCAGACTTGTCACTCAGTTATCCTCCTCCTATTTGTTCTAAAGTTGGTTTCAAAGCTGAGGAACAGCCAGTTTCCACTTTTTTTTATTTGTTTAAGAAACTAATTAGCTATTTTTTTTATTGAATTAGGATCATTCACAATACTTGACTTTTTGGGCTGATTATTTGTTTTTCTACTTACAAAGGTGATACAGAGATAGTGATAACATTAAGTGGAATTTATTTTTGAAATAAATAGCAGTTAATGTATGCAATAATGCAAGCCACTGTTTATTGTATATACATCTGGTATTGTTTACATTAATACAAATATGAATTTGAAATTGTTAAGAAGTGCAGCATTAAAGGCTCATTTAGTGTATATTTTTAATGCAGAAAAATTAACATGGGCTGAGCCTGTGTTTCATCTCACTTTTTACAAACCCTGGCTGGTGAACATTTTATTTTGAAAATGCAGATAAAAAAAGGGGGGGGGGGTGCTCTGAGCTCACTATTGTGTCTCCAGATGATGAAGTTTTCTTGGAGTATGAGAATTCCTTATCTGAAGTTGAACCTGGTATTTCCTCTTTTTTATTCAAAGTTGAACACATTTGTTCTTGTTCAAAAGAGCTCTTGATTACTTTAGGGGTTAAAGATCCTAAAGTTTCTAGTTAAATTCAGTTTTTTTTAAGGACTGTTCTGGTGCCTAATGCTGTCTCTGACATGTTTGCTAGGGAATGTCTCTTAATCCTTTTGCAAGGTTTTAAAAAATTGTATCCTTTACTGGCAGCCAATCTAGAGTTATGGGATATATTTCCCAAAGTGGATTGGGCTGTATCTATTCTGGTTAAACGTATGTGATATTCCTTTTAGGATTATCCCCTCCCTCCTAATTAACTTTCCTTTATAGGGCAGTAACTTTCAACACTCATTGCCTGAATATTGAAGCTCACAGTTACGTTTGCTTCCTTGTGCCATTCCTACTTGCTAATTGTAGATACAGCTGATTCCCTTGAGGATTTTCTACCTGACATCGTCTTCAGATTCATACGCATCCGGATCTACATCCTCAGCGTTCCGGAAACCAAGCCGCGCACACACAGCTTCTCACCGCCATCGGCGGTCACTGCTTAGCTCTGCTCTTATCGGATCTTTGTGGGGTATTGTATGTTGGCTATCTGGATAATACTTACCTTGCTTTGTATCCTCTAATTTACCTCACGTTTGAACTGACTTACTCTGTGCAGCAATGTTATACTTATGTTCCTAATTCAGTATAAGTTGTGCCATATAAAACCGCAACAAACTCTGCTCACTACTATCAGTAAAGTTTGGAACATCCAATTATGATATATTGTTTGTGTGGTTTGGATTGCTTGGAACTGTATATATTTTAGAATGTCTGTGTGTGTGCGTGAAGACAGGTTTTGACTTCAATACCTTTGAATTGCTATCTCAATATTAATTCTACCTGACTAAAAGTTATACCTACTCAGCTGTCTCAAACCTTTGTTATTTACTAAAAGATTTCAAAAGTAACAATCTCACAGTATCTATTCAGGTAATTTAAACTACCATTACCTGCTTAGTTTACAAAAGAGAAACACATCCTTTATTTATTGAAGGATTTTTGTTATATTTCAAACCCTTAATACAAAAGTGTACCAGTTGCTACATAATATTCAGGCCTAAAAAATAAGGGTTTATTTATATAACAACCTAACATGAATCCTCAGGAAGTAAAGAATGAGTTAACTAATATATATCAAAAACTAGACTATTTAAATAAAGGGTTAACTGAAGTGCAAGCAGAAACTGCTGCATTGAGAGCTTTACTAAAAGACTGTTTTCCTATTAAAAGTGCTGAAAGCCCAGAACCACATGTTCATTATCCCCAACCATTTACTGGTAAAAGGAATGAGTTTAGGGATTTTAAAAATGCCTGCCATCTACTTTTTTCTCTAAGACCACGTACATATCATACAGAGAGAATCAAAGTATGCACAACCATTTCCTTTTTACAAGGGGAACCAAGAACATGGGCTAATAGGTTTTTTGAAAGTAATAATCCTATCCTAGATTCACTACAAGATTTTTTTCGAGCACTCACAAACCTATATGAGGATTCCAACAGTCAAATCACTGCAGATACAAAATTACGTTCCTTAAAGCAAGGAAAAAGAACCATTGAGGAATACACAACTGAATTCCAAATGTGGGCAGAAGACTCTCAATGGAATGAGATTAGTTTGCGTACTCAATTTCGCTTAGGATTGTCAGAAAACTTAAAAGACGAACTCTCCCGCCTGGATGCCCCTGACAGTCTTCTCTCTCTTATAAAACTCAGTACAACTTTAGATAGAAGACTCCGTGAAAGAAAGGCTGAAAAAGCAGGTTATGATGTCATACCAAAACGTCCCTTTAACTATACCTCTACTCAGGAAAGACCTAGTACCATTACGCCTATGGAAATTGGAGTCATCAAAGGTCCCCTCACACCAGAGGAAAAAGCCAGGAGAAGAATGGAAAATTTGTGTCTCTACTGTGCTCATAAAGAGCATACTGTTTCTTCATGTCCTCAACTTCTGAAGCAAAAGAAGGGTAAGCTAACCCACAGCACTCATTTATTTAATCTAACATTGGAAACACAAATGACTTTGTTTTTTTCATTACAGTGGGACCAGAAAAACATTCAATCTAAAGCTTTGGTTGATTCAGGGGCCTCACGGAGTTACATAGATACTACCTTTGTTAAGAATAATAAAATACCTATTGTGTGTAAAGCAAAACCTCTCTTTGTTAAATTAATAGATGGTTCACTAATACAACAAGGTCCAATAACTCATCACACTATACCTTTACTTATAACCACTAAGGAAGGTCATACTGAATATATCTCATTTGATTTAATTCCTATATCATTACACACAATAATTCTGGGGTTTTCCTGGTTGCAGAAACACAACCCGAATATAGACTGGTCTCAAAATAAAATAACACTAAGTTCTTCTTATTGTTTGAAGACCTGTTACCCACACTGTACCATAGCTACTCTAGAGAATGGGATACCCAGACCTTATCAGGATCTGGCAGAGGTTTTTGACCTTAAAGAGGCAGAAAGTCTTCCCCCACACAGGGAGTTCGATTGCCCGATAGATCTAATACCTGGGTCACAAGTTCCACATGGGAAAATATATCCCCTCTCTCAAACCGAACTAGCTTTTGTAAGAACCTACTTAGACGATAATCTGCGCAAAGGGTTCATTTCACATTCTACTTCCCCTGCAGCAGCAGGTATGTTTTTAGTTAAAAACAAGGATGGGACGATACGTCCTATTATTGACTACAGAGCACTAAATGATATTACCTTAAAGAACAGATACCCACTACCCTTAATTCCTGAGCTTCTTGAACGCTTACATGGCGCCACCATCTATTCTAAACTTGATTTGAAGGGTGCTTATAATTTAATTAGAATCAAACAAGGTGACGAATGGAAAACAGCGTTTAGAACACGTTATGGGCTATATCAATACAATGTGATGCCTTTCGGCTTAAGTAATGCGCCCGCTACATTCCAACATTTTATTAACGAAATCTTTCGAGATTTATTGGATGTATGTGTTATAATTTATTTGGATGACATCCTCATTTATTCTAAAACATTACAAGATCATGAGAAACATGTACGTTGGGTGCTTACTAGGCTAAAAGACCACAAACTATACGCTAAGCTTGAGAAATGTTCTTTTCACGTTCAAGAAATTAAGTTCTTGGGTTATATTATAACACCAAATAAAATCATGATGGATCCAGAAAAGGTTTCTGCAATTGTAAATTGGCCAGTTCCCACAACTGTTAAAGCTCTACAAAGATTCATTGGGTTCTCAAATTTTTATCGTCGTTTTATTAAAGATTTTTCACTAATTGTAAAACCGTTAACACAACTAACAAGTAAGAAACAGAGATTTACTTGGACCAAGGAAGCTCATTTATCTTTTGAGACTCTAAAGAATCAATTCATTAATGCACCAGTTTTAACATTACCCAACTTTGATACACAATTTATTCTTGAAGTAGACGCCTCAAATACTGGTATTGGGGCAATTCTTTCACAAAAGAATAAAGATAAAACAGAAACCCATCCCATAGCCTTCTATTCAAGAATGCTCACTACTGCTGAAAAGAACTATACTATAGGGGATAAAGAATTACTGGCAATAAAATGTTCACTGGAACATTGGAGACATCTCCTTGAAGGTTCAAATCTCCCTTTCATAATTTTCACTGATCACAAGAACTTAGAATACTTAAAGAAAAGTAAAACACTTAATTCACGACAGGTCCGTTGGTCCATCTTTTTAGACCGGTTTAATTTTTTAATTACATATAAACCAGGGAAACTCAATATTAAGGCAGACGCCTTATCTAGAATGTATGAAAAAGATCTGTCTGATGACCCTGAGTTTGTAATCCCTGAAGAAAGATTCATAGGAGTTATATCTTCTCTAGAACAAGAAATACTTGAGGTTCTAAATAAAGACCCTAACATACCTGGATCTTGTGATAAAGATCCACAGACGGGACTATATTATTACAAAAGGAAGTTGTTCATTCCTGAATCTTTAAGGAACACTATCCTTAAACAAACCCATGATGGAACTTTAGCTGGTCACCTGGGAATCCAAAAAACCATAGAATTAACTAGAAGAAATTTCTGGTGGCCTGGGATGAACCACACAATTTACCTATACATAACAAACTGTGATGTTTGTGCTAGAAACAAGATCTCCCATAAAAAACCCATAGGCCTCTTAAGACCTCTGCCTATCCCAGATAAACCATGGGAGACCATATCTATGGATTTTATTGTTGATCTCCCTAAATCTCAACATCACACTACCATACTAGTTGTAATAGATCATCTAACGCGTCTGGCTCATTTCATACCTATGAAAGGTTTACCTTCCGCTCTTGCAACAGCTACAGCCTTTTTGAATCAAATTGTAAGATTACATGGATTACCCACCGTAATAATTACGGACAGGGGTACACAATTCACCTCTTCTTTCTGGAAATCCCTATGCATATTACTAAAAGTAGATAGTAGATACACTACTGCATTCCATCCCCAAACAAATGGACTTACAGAAAGAACGAATCAAACCCTTGAACAATATCTTAGGTGTTTCATTACCTACTTACAAGATGATTGGATTGATTATATCCCCATGGCAGAATTTTCTTACAACAATTCTGTTTCCACTTCTCTTAAAATGTCACCTTTCTTTGCTACTTATGGATTTAATCCCAATACCGTATCTCTTTCTAGAAAAGAAGTAAACTCACCTAGTGCCACAGAATTCACCAATTCTTTACAAGAAAGGTTAGATCAATTGAAGGATTCTCTCTCAAAGGCAAAAGACTATCAAAAACGTAACTATGATAAACATCATAGTCCAAGTCCCACTTATCAAATTGGTGATCAAGTTCTACTATCCATCAGGAACCTTAAGTTGCAAATACCATGTAAAAAACTTGCCAATCAATTTTTAGGACCTTTTACGATTGATAAGATCATCAACCAGAACGCAGTTAGACTCATTTTGCCTGATTCATATAAAATACATTCCACATTTCATGTGTCTCTCATTAAACCTTATTCTGCTAAAGACCATCAAGGTATTAATCTAAGACCCCCGCCTATCTTGGTGGAGAATCAGGAAGAATTTGAAGTTGAGTCTATTCTTGATTCCAGAGTAAGACGACATAAGCTGGAATATTTAATAAAGTGGAAAGGTTATGGTCCGGAGGAAAATTCTTGGCAAAGGTCTACTGAGATACATGCACCTCGTCTGGTTACTGCTTTTCACCGTCGTTACCCAGAGAAACCTCGGATGGAATCCCCTGAGGTGATTCCTTGACTGGGGGGATCTGTGATATTCCTTTTAGGATTATCCCCTCCCTCCTAATTAACTTTCCTTTATAGGGCAGTAACTTTCAACACTCATTGCCTGAATATTGAAGCTCACAGTTACGTTTGCTTCCTTGTGCCATTCCTACTTGCTAATTGTAGATACAGCTGATTCCCTTGAGGATTTTCTACCTGACATCGTCTTCAGATTCATACGCATCCGGATCTACATCCTCAGCGTTCCGGAAACCAAGCCGCGCACACACAGCTTCTCACCGCCATCGGCGGTCACTGCTTAGCTCTGCTCTTATCGGATCTTTGTGGGGTATTGTATGTTGGCTATCTGGATAATACTTACCTTGCTTTGTATCCTCTAATTTACCTCACGTTTGAACTGACTTACTCTGTGCAGCAATGTTATACTTATGTTCCTAATTCAGTATAAGTTGTGCCATATAAAACCGCAACAAACTCTGCTCACTACTATCAGTAAAGTTTGGAACATCCAATTATGATATATTGTTTGTGTGGTTTGGATTGCTTGGAACTGTATATATTTTAGAATGTCTGTGTGTGTGCGTGAAGACAGGTTTTGACTTCAATACCTTTGAATTGCTATCTCAATATTAATTCTACCTGACTAAAAGTTATACCTACTCAGCTGTCTCAAACCTTTATGTTATTTACTAAAAGATTTCAAAAGTAACAATCTCACAGTATCTATTCAGGTAATTTAAACTACCATTACCTGCTTAGTTTACAAAAGAGAAACACATCCTTTATTTATTGAAGGATTTTTGTTATATTTCAAACCCTTAATACAAAAGTGTACCAGTTGCTACAACGTACTACTGTTCATTGTGAGACTGTACTTCTTTTAAAGACCCTTTAGACTGAAAGCTAGAGTCTTTTCATAGAAGGGCCTTTTTTACACTCGGTTTTATTCTCAGACCAGCTATTTATATTGCAGATATGGTTTCTGCTTCTTCCTATTGGTTACTAGTCTTTCAGACCAGTTTTCTGATTACCCTGTTAGCACTAATCTATTAGGTTTAATTCAGAGTACCAATTCCTTTATTTGTGATGCAGCATTTGATATTATAACAATTAGGGCTTGATTTATCAATCGTTTGGGGAATTCTTCTCTTTGTTCTCCTATCAGTTCTCCCCAGCTCGCCTTTGGAGAAGCGCATCTGTGCGCTCAATTTTATTAAATTAAAGTAGTTTTTTTCTTTGCGTTTCTCCATAGTAGAGCTGAGGAGAACTAAAGATAAATTTCTGTAGTTGGATTAGTATCTTCACCTTATTTATCACTGAAAATAAGCAACTATTCTCCATGTAAGTCATATATAAAATAATAGGAATATTTACGCAGCCCTCTAATAGCTTTAACACCCCTCTTCAACAAACTGCCATGTAAGAAAATAGATCTAAGTTTTCATTGTTTTTGTGCTTCAGTTTTAGCGCTTCTCTTATCTTATTTTTATGCCTCAATAGATGTAATTTTTGTGCTGTTATATTTTATTTTGGTGCTCCATTATATATATTTTTGCCACCCCAATATAAATTATTATTGCGCTCTAATAAGCATTATTAAATCCTGGGTGTCTAAATCTACATTATTTTCTCTCTCTTTTCAGGGTAAGAAGTTATTTGGTTATGATTTATATTCTATTATTTCGCCTACAACTGGAGGCACACGAGTTTTTCTTCTTTTAGATAAAGCCTAAAGAAAAATATGATTGGTTTCGTTCTTTTCGTAAGAATAAAGAACAGAAATTTGACTCCTCTGCTCCAAAGCCAGGCTCCTCGGGTTCAGTTTAGAGACCTAATGCGATCTGGTACAAATCTAAGCACCGTAAGAAATCCATCCCTCTTGGTTTCAGTCTGTCCTAGATCCTTGGGTTCAGAGCAGGGCCTCCCACAGGACATTTTTTTTCTGTCCAATGTTCCAATGATTCCTATAAAAGCTTACAGCTTTTCTTCAATCTGTCTCTGATCTGGTTTATATAGGATTGATTGTTCCAGTTCATTTGCAGGAACAGGGAATGGTATTTTATTCAGATCTCTGCATTGTTCTAAAGAAGGAAGGCAATTTCAGACCAGTTCTAGATTTGAAAACTCTTAGTTTCCATTATGAAAGATGGAATCCTAACTATCAGGTCTATTCTGCCTTTTTGTTCAGCAAGGTCAGTTTATGTCCACAATAGTTCTTCTTAAGGATGTTTCCAAATAGACTCAGTGTCTGAGTTTTTTCTCTAATAGAGCAAAGACAATTCAGATTGGTGTCAGCTTGTCTACACTTTTAGTCTCTCTTGTTTCCTTCAGTGGCTCTGTGTATGGAAGTACTAGGTCTTATGATTTTAGTTTCAGGTGCAATTCCATTTGCTTGATTTCACATGAGGTCTCTTCAGCTTTGTATGTTACACCAATGGTGTAGGGTTTATACTCGGCTGTTTAAAAGGATATTTTTTGATCCCAGTACAAGTTAGTCTTGTTGGTTGGATCATCTGTCTATTAGTCAGGGGGCTTCTTTTACTTGTCCTACCTGGACTGTCATCACTACAGATGCAGTCTTTCAGGTTGGTGAGCTGTTTGGGGGGTCTGTGACAGCACAGGGCGTTTCGGATACTCAGGAGGTGAAGTTCCCATTGTTCTGGAACTTCATGCATTATTCAGGGCCGTTCAAGTCTGGCCTCTGCTGAAAATGAAAATAATCTGTCAGGGGTACAGAATATGGTTAATATCTCGGCCTCCGAGAGGCAGGTTTTCATTATTATATTTTTTATGTTATTTGTAGAGTGCTAACAGGTTCCGCAGCGCTATAAACATAGGCGTGGTAAACAAGGTAACATTTATAGGAATCAAATGGGTAGAGGGCCCTGCCGAGAAGGTGCTCTGCAAACCGCTTGGCTCATAAGCTAAAAGGCAAAGGGGTTTCAAGGGGATAGCAAAGAAGGGAAGGAACTGAGGTTAGGAAAAGTTAATGTAGGTTGTATACATCCCTGAACATTAGAGTCTTTAAGGAGTGCTTGAAGCTTTCATAACTAGGTGAGATTCTTGTGGAGTGAGGAAGAGAGTTCCACAAGATAGGAGCCAGTCTTGAGCAGAGCAAAGGGGACGGGAGGGAGAGTATCTGGAGACAAGGTCCGAGATATAGGGGGGAGCAGTGCAGTTGAGGGCCTTGTATGTCAGAGTGAGAATTTTGTGTTCAATCCTGGAGGCAAGAAGAAGCCAGTGAAGGGATTGGCAGTGAGGTGCAGCAGATGAAGAGCGATGTGTAAGGAAGATGAGCCTGACAGAGGCGTTCATTATGGACTGTAAATTAGCTAGACGGCAGCTAGGGAGACCAGAGAGGATGGAGTTGCAGTAGTCAAGACGGGCATGCCGGGTTTGGGGTAATGGAGTTATTAACAGTTATAGAAAAATGGATGGTGGTTTTGTAAGAAGGGGGGGAAATGAGATCCACACACACTCTCCTCGCCGCTGCAGGTCCTGGTAAACAATGTAGATCTACGGAAGGTGGAACAGTCCACAATGATCCAGCTGAGAGGGGTGCAGGCTGAAACGACCAAACGAAAGTACATACACAAAAGAGTGCACAACAAGAGGCACTAAAAAGATAAGGGCTGATAAAAAAGCAAAATACTTTATTAATTCTAGGTTAAAAGCATAGGTACATGGCCATAAACATCCTGACTAGTTTTGTGCCCTCACAGGCACTTAATGATAGGATACTTTGCACTGCGCAGACTCCCTATTTAAAGGCACAGCAGCCTGCAATCAATTAGTTTAAAAAAATTAACATTACTATATGCATAGCGAGAATTTCATGTAGTTACATAAGGATAAAGAGAACATGTTAGAGCAGACAATATTCATATCACACAACACAACCTAAATTACATATAGTTGAATAACTTGCATATAACACAGGCAATTTATTAAATCAGAGCATCTTCATTCACCACACAAGTAAGCATGTGCAGAATCTATAAAAGTGACCAAACACATTCTTTTGAATATGCTGATAAATCTTACAGGCAAATTCTGGTTTGTTCATTTTTTCAGTTTATCAATAACCACATATGAACTAATGTAACATTGGGAAAAAAATGAATAAAGCTATAACTTCCAAAACTATAGCTCAGAGATCTAATAACAATAACTCTTAAAATAAATTCAAATAAATATAAATTTGATTATTTAAGTTGGGTCACAAAGGAATGGCTGATTTCATTAAAGGTGAGGGGAATAATTAATACTAAATTAACATTATTCAATAAAATAACTCATATCCCATTCACGATTTAATCCCATGGGAGTAATAGTCCTCAACCTATATATCCAATATAGTTCTTGTTTTAATAACAATTTGTTTGTCACCACCTCTAACTGGAGGCATCACTCAATCAATGACCCGAACCCCCATATTAAAAACACTGGTCATATGGGTTAGGTTGTGATGTCTGGCTATAGCTGATTCCTTAGCGAACTCCTTAACATCCCTGATATGTTCCCTCTCTCTCGACCTCAGTTCTCTCAAGGTTTGTCCTACATTCTGCAGGGAACAAATCTTACATTCCAAAAGTTACACTACAAAAGAGGTTCTACAATTGGCATTAAACTAGCTAGTAAATTCATGCGTTACTGTACTCCTGAAACCATTACCTATTTGCAAAACTCCACATGTGATACATAGACCATTACCACATTTGTAAGTACACTTCCGCCTGATCCACTCACTTTTATCGTTTACCTCCTGTGCACACTAGACTAGGGGATAGTTTAGTGGATAATGTAGATGGTTTCTTAGGAACAAATTTACATTTTTCAATGACATCAATTAGGGCATTATCATCCCTCAGGATATTTAGGTTCTGTTTCAAAATAGAACACACCTGATAAAATTCTGTGGAAAAAACAACCATATCCTGTGTTACAGCATCTTTCCTTTTGGATGCCAAAATCAGATCTGACCGAGTCTCATCTTTAACTTCGTCAAGAGTACATCTTAACTGTTTTTTGTCATATCCCCTGATTTTTAGATGTTCAATTAACGCCCTTGCTTGTTTATCAAATAATACATCAGAGTTTGTATTCCTACATAGTCTCATAAACTGCCCTCTGGGAATGGACCACACTAAATGTGGCGGATGACACGGTTTGGCGTGCAAGATGGTTTTCACAGCTGTCGGTTTACGAAAGGTGTCAATAATTACAAAACCATGCTCGACATCACCTCTTATACTCAAATCGAGAAAATGAATTAATTCTGTATTTTATCAACAAATTGTAAATTCAAACCATTGCTATTAAGGTACTCAATAAACTATTAAGGTACTTAAGGTACTTAATAAAAGCAACAAAATCAAAAGGTTATTTAACAATAAATATCAGGTTGTCTATGAAAGGCATATAAAGAACAATTTGTTCCTTAAAAGGATTCACATCGGTGTATAGGTAAAGGTTTTCCCACCATCCAACGTACAGATTCACGAACAAAGGGGCACATTTTGCCCCCATCGCAGTCCCGCAAGTCTGTAAGAAGAATTCTTTGTTAAACATGAAAAAAAAATGAAAAAATTATGCTTTAATAGAAACGCAACAATTTCACATAGAAACAACTTAATTTCGTTTGAAAACCTAGTAAGAGTATCAAAAAAATATTTAATAGTTTCAATACCAAAAGAGTGGGATATACTAGAATAGAGAGATGCTGCATTAACAACTACCCACCTAAAATCAGATTCCCATTCAATGTTGTGCACCACATGCAATAAATGAGTAGAATCCATTAAATGGCTCTTAAGATTCCTTACAACGGGTTGCAAGATTGAGTCAATCTATTCTGAAGTGCGCTCAAATATTGACCCAATCCCAGAAATGATGGGACGTCCTGATGGATTTGTTAAACTCTTATGAGTTTTTGGTAGGTAATGAAAAATTGGTATCTGAGGGTTCTCTGGAACCAATGACTCAACCTGGTCCCTAGCAAGGAGTCCCAATAATATTCTTTGTTTCAAAACCATAAGCAAACTAGATCTAAATTTAAAGGTGGGGTTAGTGTGCAACTTCCTATATGTATTAACATCACTCAGTTGTCTCAAACTTTCAACAATGTAGTCGTCCTTTTTCAGGACTACATTCCCACCTTCATCTGAAGATCTAATTACAATTTCTTTATTGCTTTCTAGCATCTCCAATGCAGCCTTTTCTTTACGTGATTATATATAGTTCTTCTCATTTTTATTGATTCCTCCAATAACAATATTTCCTTCTCAACCCGTTTCTGATATATTTTCAAAACTGTGTCCCTAAATTGAATGGAGTAAAATCAGACAAACGTTTAGTTAGTAAGGGAATATCAGAATCATTAGGACCAAAGTTTTCCTCTAAGCTTTTTAGTTGTTTCAACGTAATATTATCACTAAAATTTAAATTCAACTCAGCCTGTAAAACTACCTCCTCAATAACCTGATCATCATAATCTGTTTGTTGGTTTTGTAATAATGGTATTCCACTGGTCCTGGGCTGCAAAGAACCTTTTCAGAGTCAACTTTCTGACAAATTTGCTGACATCTAAAATGGTTCTAAAAGCAGAAAATGTATTACTCTGTGCAAAGCCCAGACCCTTGGTTAGAAGTGATATATGTTCTGCTGTTAAAGTATAGTCCGATAAATTAAGGGCAGTCAATTTTTCTTGTGATCTCTGTGCCTCTCTCAGTTTTGGAGAGATTTAGCTTAAGATAGTGAAAGAACATCCATGATGTGATATGAGAAAGAAAGTGACACGTGTAAGCAAGGAAGGAGATAGGAAGGTTTATTCTTTCTAATGTCTCAAGGAGGCTGGAAAAAAACTAGTCTTTCTTCAGTGTATATCAGACTAAATGGACATGGTAGTCCTTGTACCAGTCCCATTATCAGAACATGGAAAAGGTTTTTACTCAAACCTTTTCATATTTCCCAAAAAGGAGGGAACATTCAGACTTATACTGCATTTAAAGGCATTAAACAGGTTTCTGAAAGTCTCTTCATTCAAGATGGAGGCCATAAGGTTAATTCTCCCATTGGTATCACCAGGTCTGTACATGACTATGGTTGGCTTAAAGGAACTATACACCAAGACCATCATCGGTTTCTGTGGTTTGCCTTTTTGGATATTTATTACCAGTTTATTGCTTCTACTTTTGGGCTGGCTACTGTTCCCAGGATTTTACCAAGGTTCTGGGAATTCTGCTTTCTGTGGTCAGGGCCCTGGAAGTGGCAGTGGCTCAGTGCTTGGACAATTTCTTGGTTCAGGCACCATTTTTACTATTATTGATTGCTCAAACTGACAAGCTACTTTGGTTCCTTGGAGTGCTTGGCTGGAAGGTCAATGTACCCTAGAGTGCTCTCACACTTTGGATGAGTGACTATTTTTTGGTAATCCTAATAGATTTAAAGTTTAAATGCACAATTTCCGACATTCATATCCCAGGGGTTGAAAACTGGGAGGCGGATTACTTTAGTGAATTAAAATGAATTTATCAGGTAAATTTTAGTTTTCTGACTCAATGGTAGATACATTAATTTCGGCTTGTAAGCCAGTTGCTAGGAAAATCTATCATATGGTTTAGAAAAGAGTTTGTCGGCCAGTATTTTGAAGGGTCACATTTCTGCACTTTCTGTCTTTCTGTCTTATTCCATAGAAAGCTTGCTAGACTTACAGATATTCAAGTCTTTGTTCGGGCTCTTGTTAGAATCGGCTAATTGCACTCTGCAATCTCTCCCCTTTGAACCTATGCATGCTTTGATCCTTCTTTTCTTGTTGTGGAAGGTTTTGTTTCTATTAGCTATTTCTTTGGCTCTCTACTGTGATCCTCCATATTGTTGTATCAAGGGTTTCATCAAGATAAAGCTGTCTTATGTACTCTTTCTAGTTAACTACTTAATGTGGTTTCCTCAGAGAATATTAATCAGGAGATTATAGTTGCCAATTTATTCTCTAATCCAAAAAATTCTAAGGAGCGTTTGTTACACAATTTGGTGTCAGTTTTCATCAGGGCACTGAAATTCTATTTGCAAGCCACTAATCAGTCAGTCTTCCAGCATGCTTATCATTTTTTTCAGGCAAGCATAAGAGCCAGAAGGCAGCATATGTTTCCTTAGCGTCCTGGTTAAAGAGTCTCATTCATAAGGCTTATTGGAGGCGGGCCAGTCTCCGCCCTTACGTATCACAGCTTATTCAACTTGTTCGGTATCTACTTTTTGGGCCTTTAAGAATGAGGCTTCAGTAGATCAGATTTGCAATGCAGCAACTTGGTTACATACTTTCACTAAATGTTATCATTTTCATGTGGCAGCTTCTGGCAGGATGGTTCTTCAGACTAGTTTCTGGTAAATAGGTGCCTGCCTTTTTTTTTTCTTTTTTCCCATCCGTTTTTTTCGTGGACTCCACAGCTTGGGTGTTAGTTCCCAACAGTTCTAGATTGCACATCTTCTAGATTGTAATAGTCTGGGAGGTACAAGGATGTGGGAGGGATATAAAAGCTCTTGGTGTAGGGTGTTTTTGCTGCCTCTTGGTAGCCAGTTGATGAATTCCCAACAGTTATGAATAGTTGACTCTCATCACCAAGAAGGAAATAATTTCATCAAGTAAGAATAAAGCTACAGCTGTGACCCTATCCTTCTGGTTCAGAAGTTTGATTCACATGGCGTAGAAGCGGGCCAGCATCCTCCATCATGGATTGCGGTAAATTTTACTTGTGCAGTGTTTTCCTCCTGGGCCTTCAAGAATGATGCTTCAGTTGGACAGATATGTAAGGCTGCTACTTGGTCCTCTTTACGTACTTTCAAGAAATTGTATTACAATTTTTATGTTTCTGCCTCAACAGTCTTTTGGGAGAAAGAAAGGTTGTTAAAGCGGTGGTGCCTAGTTTTAGAACTGCCTTTCCAACCCTTTAAATTTTTGTGGACTCCACAGCTTCGGTATTGGTTTCCCATAGGTTATGAAAGGATTTAGTGGACTCTCACTACCATTAGAAAGATAACATAATTTATGCTTGACAGTAAGAGTCTACTTCCCCTACCCTCTTCAGAGTCTAAAGAGGCTGTTGGCACCTCTTTACCCCTTTATATCCTCTTCTTTTCCTTATCCTCAGCTTGAAATCTGAATAGGGTAGGGGAAGTGGGAGGGATATTTAATGCTTTGTTTGGGGTGTCTTTGCCTCCTCCTGGTGGCCAGGTGAAGTATTTCCCATAGGTTATAAATGGATTTCATAGACTCTCACTGCCAAGAAATAAAATAATTTATTAGGTAAGCATACATTATGTTTTTGCAGTTGGTACTTGGTTTAAATGTAAAATGCATTACAAAAGAACCAACCCCCAAAAAGCAATTAGTCTCAGTAGGTTACTATTGTTCAGTAAAGACTATATAACAGCAAATGTTGAGAAAAGCACTGTATTTAAAATGACAATTGTGTTGCATAATAACATAACAAACATTATTATTCACATAAATATATTCTTTTACACATGACCCTTTAGTGTAGAGCCTATGTATGAAAGAAAAAAAATACATAAATATAAATATGATTTGGATTCCAACGGCAAAGCTGTTAAAGAAATATACCCAGATTGTGATAAATACTCAAACAGGGGAGCATTGTGCAGTCAAGCAGACATGACACACAGTTTTATTTTATTATGGGGTACACCAGAGTTCCACTGTGGCCACTGCTCTAAGGCTGATGCCTATGAATCTCATTATAAGATTTTAATACAAATTTGCACTGCTGCGTTCTTAAAGGAGTAATTCATGTTATGCATTTCTTGTTTTTATAAAGAATTTGTAAGAAGTTTAATGTTTCTTTAACTAGTAATACAATTGTATGGAATAATCTCCTTTTTTATACAATGTCACTTTAAACATGAAAAAGCATTTTAAAGGTAAGTTCTAAAACCCTGGTTTGTAATGTCTACAGTCAAAAATTTATTAAAATGTAGCATTCAGATTATCTACAAATTCTGGTTAATATAATATGCTTGTAGGTTATGGATCTTAGTATTTTATGTACACCAGTACTGTTAGAAATGTGTTTGCGTTTCGAAAATGTGTTCTATTAATGTTCCTTTTGCAATCTTTAGGAGACACACCCTTTTATGCTGATTCTTTGGTTGGGACATATAGCAAGATAATGAACCATAAGAACTCCCTCTCATTTCCAGAGGACAGTGATATCTCGAAAGAAGCAAAAAACTTGATTTGTGCTTTCCTCACTGACCGGTAAAATAATTTAGAGCAAATATAATCCTGTGAATTTGTTGTTTGCCTTTTTTAGAGGAAACTTAATTTAAGAATTCTTAAGGCTCTTGTTACAAGTTGTAATACTTGGCATTCATTGTCATTGAATATGTATATTAAATCAACATATGATGTTATATAGAAATCACTAGGTATAGAGCTGTGTGCCATTTCAAGTTGGTAGGAACTTCCCATAGGTCTTCAGGCATCCTCCTCTTTCCTTGTATGTTCCTTTCCTGCTGGCATTGCGTCTTTAGATATCTGTTTGCAGTATGGATTTTTAGACACTAGCTATCATGCTCTCTGTTGTGTTATACAGATATAGAACTAAGATTGTGATACCTCTGAGAACTTTTTATTGCTGCCGAAATGGTTTGCCACACTCTATTCGATGTTGTTTACAATCAAAGTGTCCCTTGCTATGAAGGAGGTGGCCTACTTAACTTTCCTAATATTGACAGATGTTCTCTAATCCTTACTGCTAAATTTCTTATGTATGTACCTACATAATATGTATTACTGTTGCAACTCAAACACTACATTTTTTTTTATTTGTTTGTTTTACAATGTATATATTACAAAATATAACCAATATTTCATGTTTTTCTTTTAATGTGTTTTCCATGTGTTTATATACATGACTGGTTTCACGTTTGTCACAAATGTGCCTTTCAAAATTCATGTGCTGAGGAATACACTTACGCACAAAAATAAGAAATATGATTTCCATTTGTTTACAGCTATTAAGTGATCATCACAGTAATGGCATTCCCTGGATTCCTATTTAGCCTTATTTCTCTACTAAATAACTTAGCAGGTATCCATATCAATGGGAGAGCTGGTAAACTTTGAATTGCTGTTTATATTGGGCTGTAGTTAAAAAGACACGCTATGTATTTCTTTCATAAAGTGGTTACCGTCCACAAGCCATTACTCCTGGAATTTATTCCTGGCCGCTAGGAGGAGGCAAAGATTCCCAGCGCTCTAAGAGCATTTAGCACTTCACATTTCACACTCCAAACAGTTTTTCCTTTCCTTCCATGCCATAACTTTATTTCTTTCATGTAATTGGCAAGAGTCCATGAGCTAGTGACATATGGGATATACAATCCTACCAGGAGGGGCAAAGTTTCCCAAACCTCAAAATGCCTATAAATACACCCCTCACCACACCCACAATTCAGTTTTACAAACTTTGCCTCCTATGGAGGTGGTGAAGTAAGTTTGTGCTAAGATTTCTACGTTGATATGCGCTTCTCAGCATTGTTGAAGCCCGATTCCTCTAAGAGTACAGCGAATGTCAGAGGGACGTGAAGGGAGTATCACTTATTTGAATATGATGATTTCCCTAACGGGGGTCTATTTCATAGGTTCTCTGTTATCGGTCGTAGAGATTAATCTCCTACCCCCCTTTTCAGATCGACGATATACTCTCATAT
>NC_069503.1:838622137-838682137 GCF_027579735.1 Bombina bombina | reverse complement strand
TTTTTTTTTTAATATATGTTCGATCTCAGTGATACACAAATGATAAATGACATGGGTTTTTAAGTGAGGCGGGAGCTTTGCCTGATATACCTGACGAAATGTCTTAGGGAATGAAGCGCATAGAATTTTGCTGCTATAGGAGCCTGTAAAGCCTTCAAAACCAAATTAAGACTACAAGGTTGAGAGATTGTTTTAATGACAGGCTTTATACGGACCTAAGCCTGCACAAAACAGCGAATATCAGGAAGCTTAGCAATCTTTCTGTGAAATAAAACGGAAAGAGTAGGGATTTGTCCCTTCAAGGAACTTGCAGACAAACCTTTATCCAAACCATCCTGAAGAAACTGTAAAATTCTAGGAATTCTAAAAGAAGGCCAGGAGAATTTATGAGAAGAACACCATGAAATAGAAGTCTTCCAAACTCGATAATAAATCTTCCTAGAAACAGATTTACGAGCCTGCAACATAGTATTAATCACTGAGTCAGAGAAACCTCTATGACTAAGCACTAAGCGTTCAATTTTCATACCTTCAAATTTAACGATTTGAGATCCTGATGGAAAAACGGTCCTTGAGACAGAAGGTCTGGTCTTAAAGGAAGTGGCCATGGTTGGAAACTAGACATCTGGACAAGATCCGCATACCAGAACCTGTGAGGCCATGCTGGTGCTACCAGAAACACAAACAATTGTTCCATGATGATCTTGGAGATCACTCTTGGAAGAAGAACTAGAGGCGGGAAAATATAAGCAGGTTGGTAAAACCAAGAAACAGATAACGTATCCACTGACTCCGCCTGAGGATCCCTGGACCTAGACAAGTACCTGGGAAGTTTCTTGTTTAGATGGGAAGCCATCAGATCTATTTCTGGAAGACCCCACATCTGAACAATCTGAAAAAACATATCTGGATGGAGCGACCACTCCCCCTGATGTAAAGTCTGACGGCTGAGATAATCCGCTTCCCAATTGTCTACACCTGGGATATGTACCGCAGAAATTAGACAAGAGCTGGATTCCGAGATACTTCTTTCATAGCTAGGGGACTGTCAGTCCCGCCCTGATGATTGACATATGCCACAGTTGTGATATTGTCTGTCTGAAAACAAATGAATGGTACTATCTTCAACAGAGGACAAACCTAAAGAGCTCTGAAAATAGAACAGAGTTTGAAAAAGTAAATTTATGCTTACCTGATAAATTAATTTTTTCTACAATACTACGAGTCCACGGATTTCATCCTTACTTGTGGGATATTAACCTCGTGCTAACAGGAAGTGGCAAAGAGCACCACCGCAGAGCTGTATATATAGCTCCTCCCTTCCCTCCATCCCCAGTCATTCGACCGAAGGTTTAGGAAGAGAAAGGAAAAGCTAAAAGGTGCAGAGGTGACTGAAGTTTATAAAAAGAAAATATTTAAATCTGTCTGAAAAACGACAGGGAGGGCCGTGGACTCGTCGTATCGTAGAAGAAATTAATTTATCAGGTATGCATAAATTTACTTTTCTCTTGT
The DNA here is from genome assembly GCF_027579735.1 of Bombina bombina. NCBI lineage: Eukaryota > Metazoa > Chordata > Amphibia > Anura > Bombinatoridae > Bombina > Bombina bombina. Next base: position 838,680,625 of record NC_069503.1, on the reverse strand, counting down.
TAAGTGTATCCAGTCCACGGATCATCCATTACTTATGGAATATATTCTCCTTCCCAACAGGAAGTTGCAAGAGTCCACCCACAGCAAAGCTGCTATATAGCTCCTCCCCTAACTGCCATATTCAGTCATTCTCTTGCAAGCCTCAACATAGATAGGAGGTCGTGAGAGTCTGTGGTGATTTATACTTAGTTTATTCTTCAATCAAAAGTTTGTTATTTTTAAATGGCACCGGAGTGTTCTGTTTATCTCAGGCAGTATTTGGAAGAAGAATCTGCCTGCGTTTTTCTATGATCTTAGCAGACGTAACTGAGATCCATTTGCTGTTCTCACACATTCTGAGGAGTGAGGTACTTCAGAGGGGGAATGGCGTGCAGGTTTTCCTGCAGATAAGGTATGTGCAGTAAAATATTTTTCTAGGAATGGAATTGACTAAGAAAATACTGCTGATACCGAAGTAATGTAAGTAAAGCGTGAAAAAGGGGTAGTGTACAAGCGCTAAGGTAATCCCCAAGCTGTATCCAAACAGAGATCCTAACCAACCTCCAAAAAATATGCACAAGTAGTAAGAAGTGAATACAGCGCCAACAAGAGGCCAAGGGATAAATATACTCACAGAGAGATAAAAGAAGATTATTTAATGAACCATGTTAAAATGCATCAGTAATAAAAGACTATATATAAAAATGTAAAAAGCACATATAAATAAAATTACAAATACAGGAATATCTTACAGAAGCGGCTCAAAGGGCCAAAGCTGATAATTACAATAAAAACAGAGGTAATAACAGGTGATCAGTGTGAGTGGTACACCAGAATAAGAGTGTAGACTAATAAAACAGAATTAGCCTAAGTACAACTATAACAAGTGCATCAAGCAAAAAACTAATAAACAATAGTACAAACAATAGTGTTCAAAAGAATAGTGTTTCAAAAATAGTGTTCCAAAAAATAGAAAAATGCACTGCAGTGCAAAAAAAGGGGGGTAGCAAAATAATTGTATAGATACGATCAAATAGTGAGTGAGTGCAAATGGATATAAAAATGCTAGCTACTTAATCCAGTGAGGTTGAGATATAATTAAATAAAATACACAATATGCAATAACATAAAAAATAAAATATACAATATGCAATAACAAAAAATAATAAAATATAATCCAAAAAAATGTGTTCAAAAAGTTGATCAACAAATGTTAGTGAAGAACAAAAATAAGTCAATCAAAACTAAAAAATGGAAAAAATGGGTGATGAAAAGCAAGGTGAAAGTGAGGAAATTGATTCCTTCCAATGTTAGTTACTTTAACAGATCCAAATTCCTGAGTGTGGTAGCTGAAGTAGCTGATTGGATCCTAGCACCTGTCAGCTGCTCCTATGGTATCCTAAAAAGTGTCCCTGTAAAAAAAGAAATTCACAACATAGTGTATCCAATATGAGAATGAAGTAAAGATTAAAGTAATGCTTACCAATATGTCAACGTGTTTCTGCCCTCAAAAAAGGGCCTTTCTTAAGACTAGCTAAGCATTACTTTAATCTTTACTTCATTCTCATATTGGATACACTATGTTGTGAATTTCTTTTTTTACAGGGACACTTTTTAGGATACCATAGGAGCAGCTGACAGGTGCTAGGATCCAATCAGCTACTTCAGCTACCACACTCAGGAATTTGGATCTGTTAAAGTAACTAACATTGGAAGGAATCAATTTCCTCACTTTCACCTTGCTTTTCATCACCCATTTTTTCCATTTTTTAGTTTTGATTGACTTATTTTTGTTCTTCACTAACATTTGTTGATCAACTTTTTGAACACATTTTTTTGGATTATATTTTATTATTTTTTATGTTATTGCATATTGTGTATTTTATTTTTTATGTTATTGCATATTGTGTATTTTATTTAATTATATCTCAACCTCACTGGATTAAGTAGCTAGCATTTTTATATCCATTTGCACTCACTCACTATTTGATCGTATCTATACAATTATTTTGCTACCCCCCTTTTTTTGCACTGCAGTGCATTTTTCTATTTTTTTAAACACTATTCTTTTGAACACTATTGTTTGTACTATTGTTTTAGTTTTTTGCTTGATGCACTTGTTATAGTTGTACTTAGGCTAATTCTGTTTTATTAGTATACACTCTTATTCTGGTGTACCACTCACACTGATCACCTGTTATTACCTCTGTTTTTATTGTAATTATCAGCTTTGGCCCTTTGAGCCGCTTCTGTAAGATATTCCTGTATTTGTAATTTTATTTATATGTGCTTTTTACATTTTTATATATAGTCTTTTATTACTGATGCATTTTAACATGGTTCATTAAATAATCTTCTTTTATCTCTCTGTGAGTATATTTATCCCTTGGCCTCTTGTTGGCGCTGTATTCACTTCTTACTACTAATGTAAGTAAAGCCTTAAATGCAGCGATAGCGACTGGTATCAGGCTTATTAATAGAGATACATACTCTTATAAAAATGTGTTTTAAAACGTTTGCTGGCATGTTTTTTTTTTTTAGTTTTCAAACAAGCTTTATTAATTTTAGCAAGATATACAACCAATGGTCAACAATATACATTGAATAGACAAATAAGGTACAGGGGTTCCGCCCATAGGACTAAGCCACGAGTATCCCCCCGACACCGCTAACATGAATTTTTTTTTTACAGTTTATCTACTGGGTAAGAATTATGAGTGTACAATTACAACAAGTATATCATTTTCTTGCTCTTTACATTTTGTAAACAGTGTGAGAATCTTGAGCTTGTTTCCACAAGACACGGGCTCATGGTGCTAAGATGCTATAAACATCTCAAACATAAACTTTGGGACTTGACATCAGATAATTAAGACAAAGTTATACAATTCAGTTTTCAGCACGCTTGATTCATACTGCTGAGTATGACCTTAGGTCTGACGTCTTACTTGGACAGGAAGAAAGAAAGAAAGTTGAAGAAAGAACAAGGGAAGAGAGAGAAAAAGAAAAAAAAAAAAGAAAAAAAAAAGGGGGAAAGGAGAGGGAGGGGTACAGATGGAAGGTGAAGGGGACTGGGGAGGGGAGGAAGGGGTACGGATGTGAGGTGAAGGGGATCCCCTGGGGAAGGGTAACTAAGTGGCATACTAGATCTTGATGAGAGGAAATTATAGCCTTTTGCCCTCCCAAGCTAGAGTCATCATTTCATGTGTGGCAAGCCTTCCAGTTTTAATGAAGTGAAACCTTTCGAGTCTAAGGAGATCTCCCACTTTGTGTCTCCACTCCTGTAGAGTCGGAGTCTGCGGGCTCTTCCAGTGTACGGGGATGAGTCCTTTCGCGCCGCCCAACATTATAAGAAAAAGAATGTGCCTATCAACACCCGCCACCTTAGGCAGGTCGTGAAAGATCAAATATGTTGGCTTAGGGGGAATAATGATTCCTAAAATGTTGCTCATTTCTCCCAGCACCTCCCCCCAGAATGACATTATTCGGGGACAAGTCCACCAAATGTGGAGGAGGGAGCCCTCCTCGCCACAGCCCCTCCAGCATTTCCCGTCAGTGTTAGGATAAATTTTCTGCAATCTCTGAGGCGTTAGGTACCACCTGCTGACTAATTTATAGTGCATTTCCAGGATTCGCGCGGAGACAGAGGCCTTCTTGATCTTACGAAAGATCTTAAGCCAGTCCTCATCAGATATATCCACTCCCAGATCATTTTGCCACTGAAGGGCAAAGGTCGGAAGGGCAACGTTGCCCTTGCTCAACAAAAGCTGGTACAGGTGAGAAATGAGGCGAGTCGGCGTTTGCTGCATCGTGCATAGAGCCTCAAAAGGCGTTCTATTCCTTGCCAACGCATCTCGCTCCTTGCAAGTGTTGTAGAAGTGAGTAATCTGTGTCATCCTGTACCAGGATGCAAAGGTTTCCTGATCTATCTCAGCAAGTTCCGCGTGTGTTTTAAGTTTATTACCCTGCAGGGCATTTGAGAAAGCAGTATCGGCTAACATATAGCCAGTCCTCATTGAACGTCTCGGGAGTTCCATTCCCAGATCAGGGTTTTCTCGCAAGGGGATGTTTGGTGAGATACGAGTGGACACATAGGCCCCCTCAACTAGGACCTTATCCCACACCTTTAGAGTGTCATTAATCAATGGATACGAGGCAAGGACTCGAGGGCGGTTCTGAGCAGAGATCCAGGCCAAGGCTCCAGAGTTACCTCGTTGCAAGATTTCATTGTCAATCTGTATCCAATGTTTATCATGGGAGTTCCGACTCCACTCCACAATTCTCTGAAGGAATATCGCTTTTTGATATTCTCTTAGTTTGCTGGCATGTTTAATCGTTTTTTAACGTACATTAGTGATAACACTGTAATGTTGGTATAGCCTTAAATGCAGTAAAAGCGACTGGTATCAGGCTTATTAATAGAGATACATACTCTTGTAAAAATGTGTTTTAAAACGTTTGCTGGCATGTTTAATCGTTTAACATATGTTTGGTGATAAATCTTATTGGGGCCTAAGTTTTTTCCACATGGCTGGCTTAAATTTTGCATAGAAACAGTTACCTGCCAGACGCTGGTGTCCTTAGTGAGCCACAATAGTGTGAACAAAGTAGTTCCGGCAACGTTTCAGCTCTTAGCAGAGCCTTTGTCAAGCTTTGTGAGGCTTGACAAAGGCTCTGCTAAGAGCTGAAACGTTGCCGGAACTACTTTCTTCACACTATTGTGGCTCACTAAGGACACCGTACTCCAGAAAACACTGAAGCAACAAACGGACATCACACAGCTGAGGGTGGAATTCCAGAGTTTGTAGGGTAGAGGAGCTTGGCGGCTTTCTTCCCATCACACACAGAGGGTTCCCAGAGCTGTTTCATGCTGGCGGTATAACTGCTACACTGGATTACAAAAACACTTGGAGCTCCTGAACAAATTAAGGTACTATTTCTTCACGGCTATAACCTGTGCAGGATTGCCGTTTTACACCAATCCTAAAACTTTGAAATTGAATTGAGCATCATTGTTGCAGCTCATTGTTATTTTGCTTAAATCACCAGGATTCGTTTTCTCTCATTAGTACTGCTTTTTTGCTTCCTTAACCCTGTCTGCAGCAGAGGCTAAGTATTTTGAAGTGTCTTTAGAGGTCTTCTCTCTACATAGATAGGTCACTTACAGAGAATTACTCATTTTATATAAACAAGTTTTTATGCATTTATTTATGTACATTTAGTATTGCCTTTTTATATTTATCTCTTTGTATGAATTATTTCGCTTACAACTTTTTTAATACATTTAGTAAAGTCTAATTAATTTATATTTTAACATTCATTTCAATTGGCTGTTGATTTTTTTTTTTTTTTTTTTTCTTGATCATTTACCTATCATTTGTTGAAATATTTTTTTTCATATGTATTAGGACATAATCAACTCATATATTTTTTTGACCTGCCCTTTAAGGCGCCCACAGTACTTGTTTTTTCACTTACATATACTTTTAAAACACAGGCATCAGATAAATATCAGGGGGAAACCGTGTTCCCAAGAGGCACTACCGCCTCAACTCACCACCGCACGGGTGCACCGATTATCCTAGCTTCTCTGTGTGTATAGTCAGCGTCCTTGGAAAGCAAATTCCCAGAGCCTACTGATCCAATGCTGCAGCGTCTTCAACAGAGCGTCCCACTATGCGGGAGGGGGTGTGTTCCGGTCCTCTCTCGCCATGTGATATCCGTGGACCAATCCAAAGGAGGATATACACTGCTTGAAAAAACCCTCCGTGAACTTTGGAGCTTAGAGTCCTTAGACCGTTGCTGCAGCCCAGATATAAGTAAACAGCCAGGAAAAGGATTGTGCAGACAACGGTCAATGTAGATAAAACTTCATCTTTATTGTGCAAAACATAAAAGCATTCCAGGGGTCAGCACAGGCACACAACAACAAAACAGTCCGCTAACATGTTTCGGCCCTCAGGCCGTAATCATAGCTAAAGGACTGTGCACCTGTGTTTCTTAAAAAGCAACAGGATCTCACAGATTGGTTAAAATAAAGAACATGTTGTGTGGAGGTTAACCCTATGGGAACCTACATTAATTTACATATATATGTGCATAGCCTATCTAAGTATCTGAACAGTTGAGTACTAAATAAATGGCATTTACTGCAGTATATAAATGTATTATTTACACAGGGAAAAACGGATTCAATATGTACTTAATCATAATCCTAATAATAATAGTATATAAACAATGTTCAATACTAATGCATATATAAGTACAATAAATTTAAATGCAATAAATGATCCACAAGAACCATAATACATTGTAATCCCTTAAAAAAAAATCATAATTTCATAAATTTGTCGTCAGCATAGTTAATCTCACCAGCATGCAATTTATGTCATGTGAAAATATACAGCTTAAACACCAAATATTACAAATTTTACAAATCTAAAATATCAGCATATGGGATACTTGAAAAATGTAACATCATTTGCTACAGGGAAAAAGTTGTAAAAAGAACAAGAGGAAGAGTCAGTACCATATAGGTGTTAAATACACCACATGGTATTAATAATATATAGTAGCTTAAATACTGAAGACTTTAAGATGTCAGCAAAATAGGACTTTGGAAAGATGTTAACCCCATTATTAGGACTTAATAATAGACCTGGGTTGAAACTAGTTAATGTCCTATATTAACCGGCATAAAAAGTTACAGTACAGAAAATTAAAGGCGCATAGTAATAGTATGTTTTCACCCTAAATAATGCACACTATACAGATCAGAACACTAGGGGCACATAGTAGCAGTATGTTTGTACCCTAAATAGTGCACACTATACATATAATAACAACATGATAATTTGCAGAGTATCAAAGAAGCAAAAATAGGACATGGGACAGATGTTAACCGTTATTAGGACTTAATGATAGACCTGGGTTGAAACCAGTTAATAACCTGTATTAACCGGCATAAAAAGATACAGTAAAGAACACTAAGGGCGCATAGTAATAGTATATATGCACCCAAAATAATGCACATTATATAAATCAAAGCACTAGGGGCTTTGAAGAAATGGAGAAACTTTTGATAAGGGAGCATAAGCTCCAATGGGACATATGGACACTAGAGACTTACCTTAAATTAAAAATTATACCACGTGGGTTGAGGCTTGGTAAATTCCCTACGTTTGATGTCACTGATATTGTATTTATTAATGCCTGGAATGATATTCTCTCTGACTGTTCAGCACGTTTAATGCTGTTATTGATCTCTTACAAATCAAATCTCCTCAAAAGTATCAGAGAGGAGATAGGGGAATTGCAAACTGAGATGAATTCACGACAGCTAGAAGCTAGTTTTGCTAAATTTGATGCCATACTTAAAACTGTGGTGGCTAAAGTGAAAGATTCAGTTCTTGAGATCAAGCATACAAAATTTGTAAGGGACCAAAATGATTACAGTAATAATACAGTTTATATATGGAAACGCTCAGATAAGGCTATATTCAGAAGACAGGGCAGGGGAAGGTCTAGAAATAGACGGAATAACAGTAACAACAAGGTAAAAGGTCAGACACCCACACATAATACAGAAACTAAAAGGGTAACATACTCTGATACTGACTTTGAATCAGGGGAGGAAACTGGCGCTTCTAGTGGAGATGAGCTTCCTAGAAGTATTCTCAAAAATGGTCATTCAACAGTAATACAAAACATAAATGTTCCAACATCCTCAGACCATCACCATTTGCAAGCGGCCACTAATAGAACACAGTATGCTGTGTCTAAGAACTCTGCTTCAAATTATGTTGAAGAAAGTGTTGGCACTGTGGCAATTCAAGCACAGGTATCTGTAGATGATCAGAGGAAGATGGAACAGGTTTTTTCTCTTCCTCCCCAACGCACCGGGATAGGACAGACGAACCAGGGACATTACCAGTTGAGGGGCCAGAGAGGGAAACAGAAGTACAAATAAATAATGTTATAAATCTGTCTAAATTTACAGATTCCCAAATTTCTCTTCTGAGCCGAGGCCTAAATTTTGCACCTACAAATCACTATAATATTTTTAATACCATCCTTGATGTAAATAAACTGATACGTAATATGACTTTGCATAAACATTTTTTTACTGAATTACCTGAGTATGCAGGCAATAGAGTGGATTCCGATTTGAATGTATCCACGCAAGGTTTACGTACCAGTAAATTGACATTTAATGAGACCTGTGATGTAATTAATATGGAGAGTTTGTCTAGGAAGGCTTTGATTGATACTAATAAAGAAAGTATTAATGCATCCAGTAATTTTCAGAATAAATCTATGTTTTACCCTATTCAGACAAGGGGTAACACCCTCGAGACTTTTTTCAAGCGTGTAGAGCGTGACCTAGTCAAACTCAAAAATTCTGCTGGGTATCAAGCTCCCAATCTGTCCAGTCCAGAGAGGGCCGCCCTTAAAGAGCTTCAAGATAATCATGACATAGTCATACGCTCAGCCGATAAGGGGGGCTCTGTCGTGGTTCTGGACAGATTGGATTATGTAAATGAAGCTTTCTCCAACATTGGTGTGTCCGGTCCACAGCGTCATCCATAACTTGTGGGAATATTCTCTTCCCCAACAGGAAATGGCAAAGAGCACAGCAAAAGCTGTCCATATAGTCCCTCCCAGGCTCCGCCCCCCCCCAGTCATTCTCTTTGCCGCTCTGAACAAGTAGCATCTCCACGGAGATGGTGAAGAGTATGTGGTGTTTAGTTGTAGTTTTTTATTCTTCTATCAAGAGTTTGTTATTTTAAAATAGTGCTGGTATGTACTATTTACTCTGAAACAGAAAGAGATGAAGAGTTCTGTTTAATAGAGGAGTATGATTTTAGCAGCAGTAACTAAAATGAATTGCTGTTCCCACGCAGGACTGTTGAGCTGAGAGAACTTCAGTTGGGGGGAACAGTTTGCAGACTTTTCTGCTCAAGGTATGACTAGCCATTTTTCTAACAAGACTGTGTAATGCTGGAAGGCTGTCATTTTTCCCTCATGGGGATCGGTAAGCCATTTTCTTAGACTCAGACAGAATAAAGGGCTTATTATGGGCTATTAACTGGTGGACACTCTTAAGGGCTAAATCGATTGTATATTTAAGTTATATTTTGAAAGTTTGAAGTAATCTTCACACTTTTATTGTTTGGGGAACGTTTTTTATCGCCAGGCACTAGTTTAGACACCTTCCCAGTCAGGAAGGGCCTTTCACTATAGTAGGCAGAGCCTCATTTTCGCGCCATTATTGCGCAGTTACTTTTGAGTACAGTGCATGCAGCTGCATGTGTGAGGGTCTGGTATCCACTGAAAACGTTCCTAGAAGGCTTGAATTGGTATCGTATACCCCCCTGGGATTGGTAAAGTCGCAACAAAGGCTGTGGCTGGGACTGTAGTGGGGTTAAAATTGCAAACGGCTCCGGTTTCCACATTTTAAGGGTTAACAGCTTGGGGTGCAATACTTTGAATGCATTAAGACACTGTGGTGAAAATTTGGTAAAGATTGGATAATTCCTTCATAGTTTTTCACATATTCAGTAATAAAGTGTGCCCTGTTTAACATTTAAAGAGACAGTAACGGTTTTGTTTTAAAACGGTTTTGTGCTTTATTAACCAGTTTAAGCCTGTTTAACATGTCTGTACCTTCAGATAGATCATGTTCTGTATGTATGGAGGCCAATGTGGTTCCCCCTTCTAATATATGTGTTAATTGTGCCATAGCGTCCAAACAAAGTAAGGACAGTACTGTCACAGATGATTCCTCAGATGAAGGAAGTAGACATAGTTCTACATCATCTCCTTCTGTGTCTATACCAGTTATGCCCGCGCAGGCGACCCCTAGTACTTCTAGCACGCCAATGCTTGTTACTATGCAACAATTGACGGCAGTAATGGATAACTCCATAGCTAATATTTTATCCAAAATGCCAGCATTTCAGAGAAAGCGCGATTGCTCTGTTTTAAACACTGTAGAGCAGGAGGGCGCTGATAATAATTTTTCTGTCATACCCTCACACCAATCTGAAGTGGCAGTGAGGGAGGGTTTGTCAGATGGGGAAATTTCTGATACAGGAAGAATTTCTCAGCAGGCAGAACCTGACGTTGTGACATTTAAATTTAAATTAGAGCATCTCCGCGCATTACTTAAGGAGGTGCTATCTACTCTGGATGATTGTGACAATCTGGTCATCCCAGAAAAATTGTGCAAGATGGACAAGTTCCTAGAGGTCCCGGTGCACCCTGATGCCTTTCTGATACCTAAACGGGTGGCGGACATAGTGAATAAGGAGTGGGAGAAGCCAGGCATACCTTTTGTCCCTCCTCCTATATTTAAGAAATTGTTCCCTATGGTCGACCCCAGGAAGGACTTATGGCAAACAGTCCCTAAGGTCGAGGGGGGCGGTTTCTACACTAGCCAAACGCACGACCATTCCCATTGAGGACAATTGTGCTTTCAAAGATCCTATGGATAAAAAATTGGAGGGTTTGCTTAAAAAGATTTTTGTGCAGCAAGGTTACCTCCTTCAACCTATTTCGTGCATTATTCCTGTCACTACAGCGAACTGGAAAAGTCGCTCAGTTTGGAGACTCCGTATGAGGAAGTCATGGACAGAATTCACGCACTTAAGTTAGCTAATTCCTTTATTTTAGACGCCGCTTTGCAGTTAGCGAGGTTAGCGGCGAAAAATTCAGGGTTTGCAATTGTGGCGCGCAGAGCGCTCTGGCTAAAGTCTTGGTCGGCGGATGTATCTTCCAAGACAAATTGCTTAATATCCCTTTCAAAGGTAAGACCCTTTTTGGGCCAGAATTGAAAGAGATTATTTCAGACATCACTGGGGGAAAGGGTCATGCCCTCCCACAAGATAGACCTTTCAAGGCTAAGAACAAGTCCAATTTTCGTTCCTTTCGCAATTTCAGGAACGGACCGGCTTCCAACTCTGCAGCCTCTAGACAAGAGGGTAATGCTTCCCAGACTAAACCAGCTTGGAAACCGATGCAAGGCTGGAACAAGGGTAAACAGGCCAAGAAGCCTGCTGCTGCTACCAAAACAGCATGAAGGGGTAGCCCCCGATCCGGGACCGGATCTAGTAGGGGGCAGACTCTCTCTCTTTGCTCAGGCTTGGGCAAGAGATGTTCAGGATCCCTGGGCACTAGAAATAGTCTCTCAGGGTTATCTTCTAGAATTCAAGGAACTACCCCCAAGGGGAAGGTTCCACATGTCTCACTTATCTTCAAACCAAATAAAGAGACAGGCATTCTTACGTTGTGTAGAAGACCTGTTAAAGATGGGAGTGATACACCCAGTTCCAACTGTGGAACAAGGTCAGGGGTTTTACTCAAATCTGTTTGTAGTTCCCAAAAAAGAGGGAACTTTCAGACCAATTCTGGATTTAAAAATTCTAAACAAATTTCTCAGAGTTCCATCGTTCAAAATGGAAACCATTTGAACAATTTTACCTACAATCCAGGAGGGTCAATATATGACTACCGTGGATTTAAAGGATGCGTATCTACATATTCCTATCCACAAAGATCATCATCAGTTCCTAAGGTTTGCCTTTCTGGACAAACATTATCAGTTCGTGGCTCTCCCATTCGGGCTAGCCACTGCTCCAAGGATTTTCACAAAGGTACACAGGTCCCTTCTAGCGGTTCTAAGACCAAGGGGTATTGCAGTGGCACCTTACCTGGACGACATTCTAATCCAAGCGTCGTCTCTTTCCAAAGCAAAGGCTCATACAGACATTGTTCTAGCCTTTCTCAGATCTCACGGGTGGAAGGTGAACGTAGAAAAGAGTTCCCTGTCTCCATCGACAAGAGTTCCATTTTTGGGAACAATAATAGATTCTTTAGAAATGAAGATCTTCCTGACAGAAGTCAGGAAGTCAAAGCTTCTAAACGCTTGTCAAGTTCTTCACTCTATTCTGAAGCCTTCCATAGCTCAGTGCATGAAAGTAGTAGGGTTGATGGTTGCAGCAATGGACATAGTTCCTTTTGCTCGAATTCATCTAAGACCATTACATCTGTGCATGCTCAAGCAGTGGAATGGGGACTATACAGACTAGTCTCCAATGATTCAAGTAGACCAGATGACCAGAGACTCACTCCGTTGGTGGTTGACCCAGGATCACCTGTCTCAGGGAATGAGTTTCCGCAGACCAGAGTGGGTCATTGTCACCACCGACGCCAGTCTATTAGGCTGGGGCGCGGTCTGGGATTCCCTGAAAGCTCAGGGTCTATGGTCTTGGGAAGAGTCTCTTCTCCCGATAAACATCCTGGAACTGAGAGCGATATTCAATGCTCTTTGGGCTTGGCCTCAACTAGCGAAGGCCGGATTCATAAGATTCCAGTCAGACAACATGACGACTGTAGCTTACATCAACCATCAGGGGGGAACAAGGAGTTCCTTGGCGATGAGAGAGGTGTCCAAAATCATCAAATGGGCGGAGGATCACTCCTGCCACCTATCTGCAATCCACATCACAGGAGTAGACAACTGGGAGGCGGATTATCTGAGTCGTCAGACTTTCCAATCCGGGGGAGTGGGAACTCCACCCGAAGGTGTTTGCCCAGTTGACTCAATTATGGGGCATTCCAGACATGGATCTGATGGCGTCTCGTCAGAACTTCAAGGTTCCTTGCTACGGATCCAGATCCAGGGATCCCAAGGCGGCTCTAGTGGATGCATTAGTGGCGCCTTGGTCGTTCAACCTAGCTTATGCGTTTCCACTGTTCCCTCTCCTTCCCAGGCTTGTAGCCAGGATCAAACAGGAGAAGGCCTCGGTGATTCTGATAGCTCCTGCGTGGCCGCGCAGGACTTGGTATGCAGACCTGGTGAATATGTCATCGGCTCCACCATGGAAGCTACCTTTGAGACAGGATCTTCTAGTACAAGGTCCATTCGAACATCCAAATCTAGTTTCTCTGCAGCTGACTGCTTGGAAATTGAACGTTTGATTTTATCCAAGCGTGGGTTTTCAGATTCAGTGATAGATACTCTGGTCCAAGCCAGAAAACCTGTGACTAGAAAGATTTACCATAAAATATGGAAAAGATATATCTGTTGGTGTGAATCCAAGGGATTCTCCTGGAGTAAGATTAAAATTCCTAGGATCCTCTCCTTTCTCCAAGAAGGTTTGGATAAGGGATTGTCAGCGAGTTCTCTTAAAGGACAGATTTCTGCTTTATCTGTCTTGTTACACAAACGACTGGCAGCTGTGCCACATGTACAAGCTTTTGTACAGGCTTTGGTTAGAATCAAGCCTGTTTACAGACCCTTGACTCCTCCCTGGAGTCTAAATTTAGTTCTTTCAGTTCTTCAAGGGGTTCCGTTTGAACCCTTACATTCCATAGATATCAAGTTACTATCTTGGAAAGTTTTGTTTTTGGTTGCTATTTCTTCTGCTAGAAGAGTTTCTGAATTATCTGCTTTGCAGTGTGATCCACCCTATCTGGTGTTACATTCAGATAAGGTTGTTTTGCGTACCAAGCCTGGTTTTCTTCCAAAAGTTGTTTCCAACAAGAACATTAACCAGGAAATAGTTGTTCCTTCTTTGTGTCCGAATCCAGTTTCAAAGAAGGAACGTTTGTTACACAATTTAGATGTAGTTTGTGCTTTAAAGTTCTATTTAGAAGCAACAAAGGATTTCAGACAAACTTCTTCTTTGTTTGTCGTTTATTCTGGTAAGAGGAGAGGACAAAAAGCTACTGCTACCTCTCTTTCTTTCTGGCTGAAAAGCATCATCCGATTGGCTTATGAGACTGCCGGACGGCAGCCTCCTGAACGAATCACAGCTCACTCTACTAGGGCTGTGGCTTCCACATGGGCCTTCAAGAACGAGGCTTCTGTTGATCAGATATGTAAGGCAGCGACTTGGTCTTCTCTGCACACTTTTGCCAAATTCTACAAATTTGATACTTATGCTTCTTCGGAGGCTATTTTTGGGAGAAAGGTTTTGCAAGCCGTGGTGCCTTCTATTTAGGTAACCTGATTTGCTCCCTCCCTTCATCCGTGTCCTAAAGCTTTGTTATTGGTTCCCACAAGTTATGGATGACGCCATGGACCGGACACACCAATGTTGGAGAAAACAGAATTTATGCTTACCTGATAAATTACTTTCTCCAACGGTGTGTCCGGTCCACGGCCCGCCCTGGTTTTTTAATCAGGTTTGAAAAATTTCTTTCTCTATACACTACAGTCACCACGGCACCCTATAGTTTCTCCTTTTTTTCTCCTAACTGTCGGTCGAATGACTGGGGGGGGCGGAGCCTGGGAGGGACTATATGGACAGCTTTTGCTGTGCTCTTTGCCATTTCCTGTTGGGGAAGAGAATATTCCCACAAGTTATGGATGACGCCGTGGACCGGACACACCGTTGGAGAAAGTAATTTATCAGGTAAGCATAAATTCTGTTTTGCGCCAGCTGAATAATATTGAGGACTACATTCCACTTCCTAGGGACCCGACGGTTGATTTCAAAAGGGAACTTTTGGATATATTGGATGATGGGTTGGAGGATGGGCACTATGACCGAAAAACGTTTGAGTTTTTAGTGGTTGACCATCCGGTAGTGCCCATCTTCCACCATCCGCCAAAAGTACATAAATCCCTTGAGGAAGTCCGGGGCGCCCTATTGTTAGTGGAATAGGGTCATTAATGGAACATGTCTCGCAGTGGGTGGACAGTCTTTTGCAACCTCTTGTCCAAGGGTTGCATAGCCATATTCAAGACACTAAAGATATCATCTGTACAGTGGAACAGCTGAATTGGCAGCACAGTTATAAGTGGGCCACAATTGATGTGGTTGCACTATACTCCTCCATTCCGCACGAGGAGGGTCTGGTAGCGGTTAATTTCTTTTTGGAATTTTATTCTGACTTTTCTTTTGAATTCAGACAATTTATTCTTAGAGTTCTTAAGTTTTTACTTACACATAATTATTTTTCGTTTGAGGGTGGTTTCTATCTGCAGAGACGTGGGACAGCTATGGGGGCAAAGTTTGCCCCCTCCTACGCCAACCTATTCATGGGTTGGTGGGAGCTGTCCCGCGTCTATGGGGATGGAAACCCCTTCAGAGGTTGTATTTATTTATTTTTATGGCCGCTAAATAGATGATCTGCTCTTAGTGTGGAATGGGAGTGAGTCACGGTTTATGTCTTTCATCACATATCTGAATTCCAATAATATTGGAATTAAGTTCACGAGTGACTTACAGGACAATGTGATAAACTTTTTGGATATTACAATTACAGGTACAAGGGATGGAAAAGTAGAGACAGAGATCTATTGGAAGCCCATAACTGGGAATACCCTTCTTCACGCACGGAGTTGCCACCCTAGGCATGTACCGTTTGCTGTGGCCAAAGGCCAATTTATTCGGGTCAAACGCAACTGCTCTTTGCTGCATAAATGTGCTGAGCAGTCAGATGATTTGACCAAAAGACTAAAACACAGAGGGTACAGTGCCAAGGTTATTAAGAAGGCCAGGAGCCAGGTTGATTCTCTGGAAAGGTCTATGGTTTTAAGCAATGATGGTACTAACAATAAGTTCAAAGCCATTAATGAGCATAAAGGAGTGACTTTTGTCACGGAGTACAGTCAGGAATACACAGACATTTGTAAAATCATTAAAAAACATTTTTCATTCTTCACGGCTGACGACAAACTTGAGCATTGTATTGCACAAGGTTTACGTTGTTCTTATAGAAAGACAACCACACTTGGCAATTTATTATCTCCTTCTGTTCTACCCAAGACCGACCAAGGACAGAGCTCCTGGCTGATATGTGTGTGAATACGTAGGGTGTGTGAATACGTATTACAATCAGATAGCGTCAGATCAGAAGTCACTGGAGAGGTTTATTCCATACAATCGTGCCTTAAATGTACCTCAACATATGTAGTCTATTTTCTAAGTTGCATTATGTGCCATTTACAATACGTTGGGCTCACGACCACTGAGGTAAAAGTGCGCATTCGGAATCATCTATCCACAATCCAGGCAGGTGTTGCTTCAACACCTTTGGTGCAACATTTCACGAAATGTCACCAGAAAAGTGTGGAAACGTTAAGGTGGCAGGCCATTGAGAGAGTATTTTGTCCACCTAGAGGGGGCGATAGGGACAGGCTACTACAGAAGAGGGAAATGTTTTGGATTTTTAAATTGCAAACACGTGTACCCACGGGTCTAAATTCAGAATATGACCTGATTAATTATTGGGAGTAATTTCTTTTCCCTCTTGTGTGGTGGCCTGTTCTCATTTGCCCTCTCCCTTTACTGCAATCTATCATGTTGATATTAGATGCATAGTGTGCATTATTTAGGGTGCAAACATACTACTACTATGCGCCCCTAGTGCTTTGATTTGTATAATGTGCATTATTTTGGGTGCATATATACTATTACTATGCGCCCTTAGTGTTCTTTACTGTGTCTTTTTATGCCGGTTAATACAGGTTATTAACTGGTTTCAACCCAGGTCTATCATTAAGTCCTAATAACGGTTAACATCTGTCCCATGTCCTATTTTTGCTTCTTTGATACTCTGCAAATTATCATGTTGTTATTATATGTATAGTGTGCACTATTTAGGGTACAAACATACTGCTACTATGTGCCCCTAGTGTTCTGATCTGTATAGTGTGCATTATTTAGGGTGCAAACATACTATTACTATGCGCCTTTAATTTTCTGTACTGTAACTTTTTATGCCGGTTAATATAGGACATTAACTAGTTTCAACCCAGGTCTATTATTAAGTCCTAATAATGGTTAACATCTTTCCAAAGTCCTATTTTGCTGACATCTTAAAGTCTTCAGTATTTAAGCTACTATATATTATTAATACCATGTGGTGTATTTAACACCTATATGGTACTGACTCTTCCTCTTGTTCTTTTTACAACTTTTTCCCTGTAGCAAATGATGTTACATTTTTCAAGTATCCCACATGCTGATATTTTAGATTTGTAAAATTTGTAATATTTGGTGTTTAAGCTGTATATTTTCACATGACATAAATTGTATGCTGGTGAGATTAACTATGCTGACGACAAATTTATGACATTATGATATTTTTTTAAGGGATTACAATGTATTATGGTTCTTGTGGAT
Organism: Bombina bombina; assembly: GCF_027579735.1. Lineage (NCBI taxonomy): Eukaryota > Metazoa > Chordata > Amphibia > Anura > Bombinatoridae > Bombina > Bombina bombina. The sequence goes on along the minus strand of NC_069503.1, from coordinate 838,663,508 downwards.
CATTTATTGCATTTAAATGTATTGTACTTATATATGCATTAGTATTGAACATTGTTTATATACTATTATTATTAGGATTATGATTAAGTACATATTGAATCCGTTTTTCCCTGTGTAAATAATACATTTATATACTGCAGTAAATGCCATTTATGTAGTACTCAACTGTTCAGATACTTAGATAGGCTATGTACATATATATGTAAATTAATGTAGGTTCCCATAGGGTTAACCTCCACACAACATGTTCTTTTTTTTAACCAATCTGTGAGATCCTGTTGCTTTTTAAGAAACACAGGTGCACAGTCCTTTAGCTATGATTACGGCCTGAGGGCCAAAACATGTTAGCGGACTGTTTTGTTGTTGTGTGCCTGTGCTGACCCCTGGAATGCTTTTATGTTTTGCACAATAAAGATGAAGTTTTATCTACATTGACCGTTGTCTGCACAATCCTTTTCCTGGCTGTTATATATATATATATATATATATATATATATATATATATAAAGTAAAATCAGTTCAAAAAGTGCAGGGTCTATGAGCCTTTTGAGCCTATGCATTCTTTGGATATTAAACTACTTTCTTGGAAAGTATTGTTCCTTTTGGCTATCTCTTCTGCTAGAAGAGTTTCCGAATTATCTGCTCTTTCTTGTGAGTCTCCTTTTCTGATTTTCCATCAGAATAAGGCAGTTTTGTGGACTTCATTTAAATTTTTACCTAAAGTTGTGAATTTTAACAACATTAATAGGGAAATTGTTGTTCCCTCTTTGTGTCCTAATCCTAAGAATTATTTGGAGAGATCCTTACCTTCTCTAGATGTTTTGAAATATAATGTTGAAGCTACTAAAGATTTCAGGAAGACTTCCAGTCTATTTGTTATCTTTTCTGGTCCTAGGAAAGGTCAGAAATCTTCTGCCATTTCCTTGGCATCCTGGTTAAAGCTTTTAATTCATCAGGCTTATTTGGAGTCGGGTCAGGCCCCGCCTAAGAGAATCACAACTCATTCTACTAGATCAGTTTCCACTTTGTGGGCTTTTAAGAATGAAGCTTCAGTTGATCAGATTTGCAAAGCAGCAATTTGGTCTTTTTTGCATACATTTACTAAATTCTACCGTTTTGATGTATTTGCCTCTTTGGAAGCAGTTTTTGGTAGAAAAGTTCTTCAGGCAGCTGTTTCAGTTTTATTCCTCTGCTTATGTTTTACGTTTTTTCTTTTCAATTATGAGACAACCTTATTTTTTTGGATGTGGATTTATTTTTTTCAGTGGAAAATTGCTGTTTTTATCCCTCCCTCTCTAGTGACTCTTCTGTGGAGTACCACATCTTTGGGTATTACTGTCCCATACCTCACTAGCTCATGGACTCTTGCCAATTACATGAAAGAAAACATAATTTATGTAAGAACTTACCTGATAAATTCATTTCTTTCATATTAGCAAGAGTCCATGAGGCCCACCCTTTTTATGGTGGTCATGTTTTTTTGTATAAAGCACAATTATATTTCTAGTTCCTTTTTTATGCTTTTTACTCCTTTTTCTATCACCCCACTACTTGGCTATTTGTTAAACTGAATTGTGGGTGTGGTGAGGTGTATTTATAGGCATTTTGAGGTTTGGGAAACTTTGCCCCTCCTGGTAGGATTATATATCCCATACGTTACTAGCTCATGGACTCTTGCCAATATGAAAGAAATTAATCCGGTAAGTTCTTACATAAATAATGTTTTCTTCTCACATATTTATGAAACTTCACAAATAGGTAGATCTATTATAGAGTTAAAAAAAATCTAGGTTTTAGCCCATTTCTTCTTGGCAGCCCACTCTATATTTTGTTTCCTAAAAGCCTTGGGTAGCTAGTACTGGTAGGATGAATCAAGATCACTAGAAATGAACTGATATCCACCATTTCCATATATTTGTTCAGGTGGCAGTCAAACTTCCCTTGCTATTCTGCTGCTGGATATAGTAAGTTAGCCTTTGGTGGTTAGATCAGTCTTCTTCTTAAAGGGCTAATCTTGTTTTGTGCCACTCAGGGGCATGATCCAGGACATTTCAATTTTGGTGTGATTTAATTTTACAATTTTTTTTTTTTACTTCTAGTTGTGAGTTCTGACGTATCATATTTGCCTAATATATTTTTAACTGGACTAGGTGCATTTATTTATATCTGCTGCTAAAGATAATTCCCTTGCTTTGTTTTGTCCTCTTTGTTTCTTAATATTCAAAATGTCAACATAAAACTTCTGCCTAACATAAATGTGTGTTCTCTCTCTTTTTTTTTTTAAAGGATGGTTAAACACGTCCTTTCTTTTGTTTACAAATTGTAATTTGTCCCATGCTTCCTAGAGGCCAAATAAGCAATATCTGTGACCTAAGTACTTTTTAAATACTTCAAATTGCTTAAATCAACTATTTTGATTTGCAGCATTTGCAAGTTACAGAACTTGCTTTCTTTCATGTAATTGGCAAGAGTCCATGAGCTAGTGACATACATATGGGATATACAATCCTACCAGGTGGGGCAACGTTTCCCAAACCTCAAAATGCTTATAAATACACCCCTCACCACACCCACAATTCAGTTTTACAAACTTTGCCTCCTATGGAGGTGGTGAAGTAAGTTTGTGCTAAGATTTCTACGTTGATATGCGCTTCTCAGCATTGTTGAAGCCCGATTCCTCTCAGAGTACAGCGAATGTCAGAGGGATGTGAAGGGAGTATCACTTATTTGAATACAATGATTTCCCTAACGGGGGTCTATTTCATAGGTTCTCTGTTATCGGTCGTAGAGATTCATCTCCTACCTCCCTTTTCAGATCGACGATATACTCTCAATTTACCATTACCTCTACTAATAACTGTTTTAGTACTGGTTTGGCTATCTGCTATATGTGGATGGGTGTCTTTTGGTAAGTATGTTTTCATTACTTAAGACACTCTCAGCTATGGTTTGGCACTTTATGCATTTATATAAAGTTCTAAATATATGTATTGTACTTATATTTGCCATGAGTCAGGTTCATGTATTTCTTTCTGCAGACTGTCAGTTTCATATTTGGGGAACATAAACATTTTAAGACATTTTTTTCTTACCTGGGGTTTAGTCTTTTTTTCAATTGACTACTTCTTGCAATTGCGGGTATTAGGCCCGCGGGTGCGTCAAATGCTAATATGTTTGGCGCGAAAAAATACGTTTATGACGCAACTTCGTCATTTCCGGCGTCATACGTGACGCCGAGACCTTTCACACGGTGGCGTCATTAGTGACGCAAGTGTGTCATTTCCGGTTATTTTTTCTAAACTTTTTCATTATTTCAATACCCCATTGATGTTTGCCTCTTGATTTTTTTCTTTCAGAGGCCTATGCTATTGCATTTTTTCCCATTCCTGAAACTGTCCTATAAGGAAATAGATAATTTTGCTTTATATGTTGTTTTTTTTCTTACATTGTGCAAGATGTCCCAATCTGATCCTGTCTCAGATGTTTCTTCTGGAACATTGCTGCCTGACATCGGTTCTTCCAAAGCTAAGTGCATTTGTTGTAAAATTGTAGAAATTATTTCACAGAATGTCATTTGTAATAGTTGTCATGATAAAATTTTACATTCAGATAGTGTTTCCATCAGTAATAGTACATTGCCAGTTGCAGTTCCTTCAACTTCTAATGTGCATGATATACCTGTAAATTTTAAAGAATTTGTTTCTGATTCTATTCTGAAGGCTTTGTCTGCATTAACATTCCGATTCACAAAGATCATCATTAGTTCCTCAGGTTCGCCTTCTTAGACAGGCATTACCAGTTTGTGGCTCTTCCCTTCGGGTTAGCCACGGCACCAAGAATCTTTACAAAGGTTCTAGGGTCCCTACTGGCAGTTCTAAGGCCACGGGGCATAGCAGTGGCTCCTTACCTAGACGACATTCTGATACAGGCGTCGACTTTTCAAATCGCCAAGTCCCATACGGACATTGTTCTGGCCTTTCTGAGGTCTCACGGGTGGAAGGTGAACGAAGAAAAGAGTTCTCTCTCCCCTCTCACAAGAGTTTCCTTCCTAGGAACACTGATAGATTCAGTAGAAATTAAATTTTTTCTGACAGAGGTCAGATTATCAAAGCTTTTAACTTCCTGCCGTGCTCGTCATTCCACTTCTCGGCCGTCAGTAGCTCAGTGTATGGAAGGAATCGGCCTAATGGTAGCGGCACTAGACATAGTTCCGTTTGCCCGCCTACATCTCAGACCACTGCAACTTTGCATGCTCAGTCAGTGGAATGGGACTACACAGATTTGTCCCCTCTGCTAAATCTGGATCAAGAGACCAGGGATTCTCTTCTCTGGTGGTTATCTCGGGTCCATCTGTCCAGGGGAATGAGTTTCCGCAGGCCAGAGTGGACTATAGTGACGACAGATGCCAGCCTTCTGGGCTGGGGCGCGGTCTGGAACTCCCTGAAGGCTCAGGGTTCATGGACTCAGGAGGAAGCCCTCCTTCCGATAAACATTCTGGAACTAAGAGCGATATTCAATGCTTTTCAGGCTTGGCCTCAACTAGCTGCGGTCAGGTTCATCAGATTTCAGTCGGACAGTATCACGACTGTAGCCTATAATAAACCATCAGGGGGGAACAAGAAGCCCCCTGGCAATGTTGGAGGTTTCAAAGATAATTCTATGGGCAGAGGTTCACTCTTGACATCTCTCAGCTATCCATATCCCAGGAGTAGAAAACTGTGAGGCGGATTTTCTAAGTCGGCAGACTTTTCATCTGGGGGAGTGGGAGCTCCCTCCGGAGGTATTTGCCCAGCTGATTCAACTATGGGGCAAACCAGAACTGGATCTGATGTTACGGGTCCAGGTCAAGGGATCCCCAGGCAGCGCTGATAGATGCTCTAGCAGTGCCCTGGTCCTTCAGCCTGGCTTATGTGTTCCCACCATTTCCTCTCCTCCCTCGTCTGATTGCCAAGATCAAGCAGGAGAGAGTTTCTGTGATTTTGATAGCACCTGCGTGACCACGCAGGACTTGGTATGCAGATCTGGTGGACATGTCATCCCTTCCACCATGGTCTCTGCCGCTGAGGCAGGACCTTCTACTCCAAGGTCCATTCAAACATCCAAATCTAATTTCTCTGCGGCTGACTGCTTGGAGATTGAACGCTTGATTTTATCAAAACGTGGTTTCTCCGAGTCGGTCATTGATACCTTAATTCAGGCTCGAAAGCCTGTCTCCAGGAAAATCTATCATAAGATATGGTGTAAATATCTTCATTGGTGTGAATCCAAGGGTTACTCATGGAGTAAAGTCAGGATTCCTAGGATATTATCCTTTCTCCAAGAAGGATTGGAGAAGGGATTGTCAGCTAGTTCCTTAAAGGGACAGATTTCTGCTCTGTCTATTCTTCTACACAAGCGTCTGGCAGATGTTCCAGACGTTCAGGCGTTTATTCAGGCTTTAGTTAGAATCAAGCCTGTGTTTTAACCTGTTGCTCCACCATGGAGTTTAAATTTAGTTCTTAAAGTTCTTCAAGGGGTTCCGTTTGAACCTCTGCATTCCATAGATATCAAGCTTTTATCTTGGAAAGTTCTGTTTTTGGTAGCTATCTCTTCGGCTCGTAGAGTTTAAGAGTTATCTGCCTTACAGTGTGATCCCCTTATCTGATCTTCCATGCAGATAAGGTAGTTTTGCGTACCAAACCTGGGTTTCTTCCTAAGGTGGTATCTAATAAGAATATCAATCAGGAGATTGTTGTTCCGTCACTGTGTCCTAATCCTTCTTCAAAGAAGGAACGTCTATTACACAATCTTGACGTGGTTCGTACTTTAAAGTTTTATTTACAAGCTACTAAGGATTTTCGTCAAACATCTGCATAGTTTGTTGTCTACTCTGGACAGAGGAGAGGCCAAAAGGCTTCGGCATCTTCTCTTTCTTTTTGGCTGAGAAGCATAATCCGTTTAGCTTATGAGACTGCTGGCCAGCAGCCTCCTGAAAGAATTACAGCTCATTCCACTAGAGCGGTAGCTTCCACATGGACTTTAAAAATGAGGCCTCTGTTGAACAGATTTGTAACGCGGCGACTTGGTCTTCGCTTCATACTTTTTCTAAATTCTACAAATTTGATACTTTTGCTTCCTCGGAGGCTATTTTTGGGAGAAAGGTCTTGCAGGCAGTGGTGCCTTCCGTTTAAGTTCCTGCCTTGTCCCTCCCTTCATCCGTGTCCTAAAGCTTTGGTATTGGTATCCCACAAGTAATGGATGAACCCGTGGACTGGATACACCTTACAAGAGAAAACAAAATTTATGCTTACCTGATAAATTTCTTTCTCTTGGACTGGTGTATCCAGTCCATGGCCCACCCTGTCACTTTAAGGCAGGTGTTTTTTATTTTTAAACTACAGTCACCACTGCACCCTATAGTTTCTCCTTTTTCTTGCTTGTCTTCGGTCAAATGACTGGGGGTGGCAGTTAGGGGAGGAGCTATATAGACAGCTCTGCTGTGGGTGTCCTCTTGCAACTTCCTGTTGGGAAGGAGAATATCCCACAAGTAATGGATGAACCCGTGGACTGGATACACCACAAGAGAGAAATTTATCAGGTAAGTATAAATTTTGTTTTTTCATCAGGATAAGGCAGTTTTGCCGACTTCTTTTAAATTTTTACCAGAGGTTGTGAATTCTAGCAACATTAGTAGGGAAATTGTTGTCCCTTCCTTATGTCCTAATCCTAAGAATTCTTTGGAGAGATTCTTACATTCTTTGGATGCGGTAAGGGCTTTTAAATATTATGTGGAAGCTACTAAAGATTTCAGGAAGACTTCCAGTCTATTTGTTTTATTTTCTGGTCCTAGGAAAGGTCAGAAGGCTTCTGTTATTTCCTTGGCTTCTTGGTTGAAACTTTTGATTCATCAAGCTTATTTGGAGTCGGGTCAGGCCCCGCCTCAGAGAATTACAGCTCATTCTACTAGATCAGTCTCCACTTCGTGGGCCTTTAAGAATGAAGCTTCAGTTGATCAGATTTGCAAAGCGGCAACTTGGTCCTCTTTGAATACATTTACTAAATTCTACCGTTTTGATGTATTTGCTTCTTCGGAAGCAGTTTTTGGTAGAAAAGTTCTTCAGGCAGCTGTTTCAGTTTGATTCTTCTGCTTTTGATTTAAGTTTTCTTTCAAAAATGAAAATAAACTTATTTTTTGGGTTGTGGATTATTTTTTTTAGCAGAATATGGCTGTTTTTATTTTTATTCCCTCCCTCTCTAGTGACTCTTGAGTGGAAGATCCACATCTTGGGTATTGATATCCCATATGTCACTAGCTCATGGACTCTTGCCAATTACATGAAAGAAAACGTAATTTATGTAAGAACTTACCTGATAAATTAATTTCTTTCATATTGGCAAGAGTCCATGAGGCCCACCCTTTTTATGGTGGTTATGATTTTTTGTATAAAGCACAATTATTTCCAAATTTCTTTTGTTGATGCTTTCTACTCCTTTCTTTATCACCCTGCTACTTGGCTATTCGTTAAACTGAATTGTGGGTGTGGTGAGGGGTGTATTTATAGGCATTTTGAGGTTTGGGAAACTTTGCCCCTCCTGGTAGGATTGTATATCCCATACGTCACTAGCTCATGGACTCTTGCCAATATGAAAGAAATTAATTTATCAGGTAGGTTCTTACATAAATTATGTTTTTTGGCATCCTTAAAAGCATTGATAAAAACGTTTTTTATACAAAATCAAAAAGGTGTTTAATGTTCATCTCACTATCTATTCATGAACATAAGCCACCAAGATTTGTACTTAAGACTTTTGGGAAGTTTCTACCTATGCCTAAGTAAAAAGTAGCGGTCAGTTTGCTAATAAATATACAGTAGTATTTGAAGAAATGCAAGAGGAGTATTAGCCTTGACACACACACAAAAACATTAATAAGCTAAAAGTTGCCATTTAATTTGCATGGTTTTGCTTTTCAACTAAAAATAAATTTCTGTGTAAAATATATTTATTTTTAAAGAGCATGATAAGTTTGTTTCTTTCCTGAGTAAATCAATGTATTCTTGGCATACTCATACAATGTCTTATTTTAACAAAATGTAATCATTTTCCCTTCTGTTTCTCTTACGATAAACCTTGGATGTGCTGTTACTTATTTTATGTTTTTTTAAAATATCAGCAATAAGTGTAGTTTGTAATCCCAATTATAATAAGCATGCTAAGTAAGATTATTATTTTTTGTTTCTACATTTAATAGGGAGGTTCGGCTTGGAAGGAATGGAGTAGAAGAAATAAAGCGACATCTTTTCTTCAAAAACGATCAATGGGCATGGGAGAATTTACGAGATAGTGAGTGATATTCATATATTTTGCTTAATATGGTTGGCAAAAGTTACAAGTTATATTATGATGTTGCAGCTAAATACTGAGGTATCAGCTTTGACTTCCAGAATAAATATTTATATTGTGCTGTATTTCCTATGACATCTCGTTTCAAAATTGTTTTCTTTGTTGAAAAATAGCTCCTCTCCATGTGAGTATATTTGCTAGGCTTACAAATGAGCAGTACATTGCATCTTTGCTTGTAGCAATGCTATACAAGCAAGCTGCTGAGGGTCGCTTTAGCTGCCGTGGCTCTATCGTCAATTTCTACTACTGCACATACTAGGTGGTTGTCTTCTGTCCGTGGATAGATGATCTCTGTAATCAGTTCTCTTTATTAAACAATGCTTCTAGCTATACAGATTACTTTGCCATACTGCACTCTTAAAGGGACATTAAACACTTTGAAATATTAATATAAAATGTTTATTTCTTTCATGTAATTAGCAAGAGTCCATGAGCTAGTGACGTATGGGATATACATTCCTACCAGGAGGGGCAAAGTTTCCCAAACCTCAAAATGCCTATAAATACACCCCTCACCACACCCACAAATCAGTTTTTCAAACTTTGCCTCCCATGGAGGTGGTGAAGTAAGTTTGTGCTAGATTCTACGTTGATATGCGCTTCGCAGCAGGCTGGAGCCTGGTTTTCCTCTCAGTGTGCAGTGAATGTCAGAGGGATGTGAGGAGAGTATTGCCTATTTGAATTCAATGGTCTCCTTCTACGGGATCGTTTTCATAGGTTCTCTGTTATCGGTCGTAGAGATTCATCTCTTACCTCCCTTTTCAGATCGACGATATACTCTTATATACCATTACCTCTACTGATTCTCGTTTCAGTACTGGTTTGGCTTTCTACTACATGTAGATGAGTGTCCTGGGGTAAGTAAATCTTATTTTTTGTGACACTCTAAGCTATGGTTGGGCACTTTTATGTTAAAGTTCTAAATATTTGTGTTTAAACATTTATTTGCCTTGATTCAGGATGATCAATATTCCTTATTTCAGACAGACAGTTTCATTATTTGGGATAATGCATATGAATTATCAATTTTTTTCTTACCTTTACATTGACTTTTTTCTCTGTGGGCTGTTAGGCTCGCGGGGGCTGAAAATGCTTCATTTTATTGCTTCATTCTTGTCGCTGACTTTTTTGGCGCAAAAAAAAAAATTCTTTGTCATTTCCGGCGTCATACTTGTCGCCGGAAGTTGTTCGTGATTGCGTCATTTTTTTGACGTTTTGTGCCAAAATTGTTGGCGTCACCGGATGTGGCGTCATTCTTGGCGCCAAAAGCATTTAGGCGCCAATTATGTGGGCGTCTTTTTTGGCACTAAAAAAATGTGGGCGTCATTTTTGTCTCCACCTTTTTTTCTCATTATTTAAGTCTCATTTTTCTTTTGCTTCTGGTTACTAGAGGCTTGTTCATTGGCATTTTTTCCCATTCCTGAAACTGTCATTTAAGGAATTGGATAGATTTTGCTTTATATGTTGTTTTTTTTCTTATATATTGCAAGATGTCTCAGATTGACCCTGGATCAGAAGCTACTTCTGGAAAAACGCTGCCTGATGCTGGTCCTACCAAAGTTAAGTGCATTTGTTGTAAACTTGTGGTATCTGTTCCTCCGGCTGTAGTTTGTGATGAATGTCATGATAAACTTGCTAATGCAGATACAATTTCCATTAGTAATATTCCATTACCTGTTGCTGTTCCATCAACATCTAATGCTCAGGAAGTTCCTGTTAATATAAGAGATTTTGTTTCTAAATCTATTAGGAAGGCTATGTCTGTTATTCCTCCTTCCAGTAAGCATAAAAGGTCTTGTAAAACTTCTCATTTCTCAGATGAATTTTTAAATGAACATCATCATTCTTATGTGTCTGTTTCTGATGAGGATTTTTCTGGTTCAGAGGATTCTGTCTCAGATATTGACACTGATAAATCTTCATATTTATTTAAAATGGAATTTATTCGTTCTTTACTTAAAGAAGTTTTAACCGCTTTAGAAATTGAGGATTCTAGTCCTCTTGATACTAAATCTAATAAGCGTTTAAATTCGGTTTTTAAACCTCCTGTAGTTATTCCGGAAGTTTTTCCTGTCCCTGATGCTATTTCTGAAGTAATTTCTAGGGAATGGAATAATCTGGGTAATTCTTTTACTCCTCCTAAAAGATTTAAGAAATTGTATCCTGTGCCATCTGACAGATTAGAGTTTTGGGACAAAATCCCTAAAGTTGATGGGGCTATCTCTACTCTTGCTAAGCGTACTACTATTCCTATGGCAGATAGTACTTCCTTTAAGGATCCTTTAGATATGAAGATTGATTCCTTTCTAAGGAAAGCTTATTTATGTTCAGGTAATCTTCTTAGGCCTGCTATTTCTTTGGCTGATGTTGCTGCAGCTTCCACTTTTTGGTTGGAGGCTTTGGCGCAACAAGTGTCAGATCATAATACTCATAGCATTGTTAAACTTCTTCAACATGCTAATAACTTTATTTGTGATGCCATTTTTGATATCATCAGAGTTGATGTCAGGTATATGTCTTTAGCTATTCTAGCTAGAAGAGCTTTATGGCTTAAGGTCAACTTTGCTTTCCCTTTCTTTCCAAGGTAATAAATTGTTTGGTTCTCAGTTGGATTCTATTATTTCAACTGTTACTGGGGGGAAAGGAACTTTTTTACCTCAGGATAAAAAACTCTAAAGGTAAATATAGGGCTGCTAATCGTTTTCGTTCCTTTCGTCAGAATAAGGAACAGAAGCCTGATCCTTCCCCTAAAGGAACGGTTTCTGTTTGGAAACCGTCTCCAGTCTGGAATAAATCCAAGCCTTTTAGAAAGCCAAAGCCAGCCCCCAAGTCCACATGAAGGTGCGGCCCTCATTCCAGCGCAGCTGGTAGGGGGCAGATTACGATTTTTCAAAGAAATTTGGATCAAATCGATTCACAGTCTTTGGATTCAGAACATTGTTTCACAAGGGTACAGAATAGGTTTCAAGGTAAGGCCACCTGCAAGAAGATTTTTTCTTTCTCGCATTCCAATAAATCCAGTGAAGGCTCATGCATTTCTGAAATGTGTTTCAGATCTAGAGTTGGCTGGAGTAATTGTACCAGTTCCAGTTCTGGAACAGGGTCTGGGGTTTTACTCAAATCTATTCATTGTACCAAAGAAGGAGAATTCCTTCAGACCAGTTCTGGATTTAAAAATATTGAATCGTTATGTAAGGATACCAACATTCAAAATGGTAACTATAAGGACTATTCTGCCTTTTGTTCAGCAAGGGCATTATATGTCCACAATAGATTTGCAGGACGCATATCTGCATATTCCGATTCATCCAGATCATTTTCCTGGCATTCTTTTAGAATTCCTAGAATTTTACAGTTTCTTCAGGATGGTCTGGATAAAGGTTTGTCTGCAAGTTCCTTGAAAGGACATATTTCTGCTCTTTCTGTGCTGTTTCACAGAAAGATTGCTAATCTTCCTGATATTCATTGTTTTGTACAGGCTTTGGTTCGTATAAAACCTGTCATTAAGTCAATTTCTCCTCCTTGGAGTTTGAATTTGGTTCTGGGAGCTCTACAAGCTCCTCCTTTTGAACCTATGCATTCTCTGGATATTAAATTACTTTCTTGGAAAGTTTTGTTTCTTTTGGCCATCTCTTCTGCTAGAAGAGTTTCTGAGTTATCTGCTCTTTCTTGTGAATCTCCTTTTCTGATTTTTCATCAGGAAAAGGCAGTGTTGCGGACTTCATTTAAATTTTTACCTAAGGTTGTGAATTCTAACAAAATTAGTAGAGAGATTGTGGTTCCTTCATTGTGTCCTAATCCTAAGAATTCTAAGGAACGATTGTTACATTCTTTGGATGTAGTAAGAGCTTTGAAATTTTATGTTGAAGCTACTGAAGATTTCCGATAGACTTCTAGTCTATTTGTTATCTTTTCTGGTTCTAGGAAAGGTCAGAAGGCCTCTGCCATTTCTTTGGCGTCTTGGTTAAAGTCTTTGATTCGTCATGCTTATGTTGAGTCGGGTAGAACTCCGCCTCAGAGGATTACAGCTCATTCGACTAGGTCAGTTTCTACTTCCTGGGCATTTAGGAATGAAGCTTCGGTTGATCAAATTTGCAAAGCAGCAACTTGGTCTTCTTTGCATACTTTTACTAAATTCTACCATTTTGATGTGTTTTCTTCTTCTGAAGCAGTTTTTGGTTGAAAAGTACTTCAGGCAGCTGTTTCAGTTTGATTCTTCTGCTTATAATTTCAGTTTTTTTCATTATAAGATTTAAACTTTGTTTTGGGTGTGGATTATTTTTCAGCGGAATTGGCTGTCTTTATTTTATCCCTCCCTCTCTAGTGACTCTTGCGTGGAAGTTCCACATCTTGGGTATTTATTATCCCATACGTCACTAGCTCATGGACTCTTGCTAATTACATGAAAGAAAACGTAATTTAGGTAAGAACTTACCTGATAAATTAATTTCTTTCATATTAGCAAGAGTCCATGAGACCCACCCTTTTTTTGTGGTGATTATGATTTTTTTTGTATAAAGCACAACTATTCCAATTCCTTATTTTTTATGCTTTCGCACTTTTTTCCTTATCACCCCACTTCTTGGCTATTCGTTAAACTGATTTGTGGGTGTGGTGAGGGGTGTATTTATAGGCATTTTGAGGTTTGGGAAACTTTGCCCCTCCTGGTAGGAATGTATATCCCATACGTCACTAGCTCATGGACTCTTGCTAATATGAAAGAAATTAATTTATCAGGTAAGTTCTTACATAAATTATCTTACATAAATTATGTTTTTTATATAGTAAAACAACTTTGCAATATACTTTCATTATTTGTTTTGTGTCCTTTTCCTGTAATTTAATTCTGAATATTGTTGGCTTCCCAAATACCTCTAAAAAACCTCTGAAAGTGCAGACACAGCTGTCATTGGTTGCACACTCTAGTAAGCTGTTTGTAATTGTCCCTAATTGGTCTTAGAAGTAAAAGAAACCTAAATTATAATATGGCGGCGCCCACTGCTTTATGGACATTGTTTTTTCAATATTTAAACAACTAATAGCATTTTAAAAAGTATTTGTATTATTCTCAGTCTAATCTTTGCTCTGAATTATTCATTTACTGTTGTCCTTTTTTTAAATGTCCTTTTAAGCTTCCTGTGCAAGTTGGTTTAAAAACATTGCTACAAACACTGCTTCTATATAGTACTCACGCCACATGCAGTCTCTTGTACCTTAGGATGCTTTTATGAAAAAGGAGCTAAGTTTAAACAGAGATAAACTTGATAATAGAGGTACATTTGAATGCCTTTTTATTTTACTTAAAGGGACAGTCAGCTCCAAAATTTTTATTGTTTGAAAAGATAGATAACCCTTTTATTACAGATTCTCCAGTTTTGCATAACCAATATTGTTATGTTAATATACTTTATAACATCTAAAACTGTAAATATCTGCCTGTTTTTAAAGGGACAGTCAACCCAAAAATAGTTTTAACTTATATCTATAAAGTTGCCATTGATCGTTTTTTTTTTACAAATATAGCACAGTTTTTACAGATATTCCGTTTGCAAGTAAAATCACTTACTTTGCTCCGCCCCTTTTTTGTCATCCGTGACATGATCTTTTTCTGATCCCTGTAATTTTCTATCTTACTCATAACAGGTATTAGCGCATGCGCAATGCGCCTATTCTACTATAGGGGAACTAAAGTGAAAAAGATTGTGGTGCTTTTATGGGAAAAAAATAAACTTTGTAACAGAAAAGATACCAGTTACAAAAATGTTATGCTGTTTATTACCTGGTCTCAAGTATGTAATATCCCACAAGTCACCGTGTTGTGCACTGATGCAGGGGCCAAAGGCTGTGCAATGAGCTCATGGAATGTGAAGCAGTCTTCATCTAAGCCTGGCTGAGAAAACCTAGTGTTCATCTAAGGTGGGCAGAGAAAACAAAAACAGAAAACATTATGCAGGCACTGTGGTGTGACAATATCCTGTATATTCTGCATGCAAGTTATTGGATCAGTCGACAGAGGTGCACGCATTATAGGGAATGCTGCTGTTGATCGTTCTGATCACCTGTGTGCAGTAGACCTATACAGGATGATGTCAGGCCATAGTTATAATAAACAAGTGCCTGCATAGCTTTATATGCGTAATTGCATACCTGCATAATGTTATGTGCACTCCAGTACATTAGTTTGCGTGCTCTCTTTGGCCCCTTTGAATTTATGTTGGCACAATGCTCCCTGCCTGAAAATATATTTCTTTCTAATGACACGATGAGTCCATGGATCATCATTAATTACTGTTGGGAATATCACTTCTGCCCAGCAGGAGGCAGCAAAGAGCACAACAGCTGTTAAATATCTCCTCCCTTCCCTCCAACCCCAGTCATTCTCTTTGCCTACGTTAAGAGCAAGGAGGTGGTAAAGAGGTTTTCTAATCAGTGGTGCCTTCCGTTTAGGTATCCTGTCTTGGCCCTCCCTTATCATCTGTATACTGTAGCTTGGGTATTGATTCCCAACAGTAATTAATGATGATCCGTGGACTCATCGTGTCATTAGAAAGAAAACAAAATCTATGCTTACCCGATGATAACTTTATATTTTTCTTTACACAATGAGTCCACGGCCCGCCCTGTTATTTAGACAGGTTCTTAGTATGTTATAAACTTCAGACACCTCTGCACCTTATTGCTTCCTTTCTCTCCTTTACTTCGGTCGAATGACTGGGGTGGGAGGGAAGGGAGGAGATATTTAACAGCTTTGCTGTGGTGCTCTTTGCCGCCTCCTGCTGGGCAGGAGTGATATTCCCAACAGTAATTAATGATGATCCGTGGACTCATTGTGTCAAGAAAGGAATACATTTATCAGGTAAGCATACATTTTGTTTTTAACAACATTTTACAACCTGCAGTCCTCTTGGCGTGCTCAGAAAAGCATATAATGGGATCTTAGCAGAAAGCCTTTTATATGGTTTACGTCATTCAAACCTAAGCATATTTACAAAGCTGACAAACACAAGGATGAAAAGCTGGGCACTGTGAGAGCGAACAGGCGACAAATGTATACATCTGACAATACCAGGCTTGGGTAGGGGGCTTAAATCGGACCCAAAAAACATTGCAATAAAAATGTGCTGTTTCTTTCATGTAATTAGCAAGAGTCCATGAGCTAGTGACGTATGGGATATACATTCCTACCAGGGGGGGCAAAGTTTCCCAAACCTCAAAATGCCTATAAATACACCCCTCACCACACCCACAAATCAGTTTTTACAAACTTTGCCTCCTATGGAGGTGGTGAAGTAAGTTTGTGCTAGATTCTACGTTGATATGCGCTCCGCAGCAAGTTGGAGCCTGGTTTTCCTCTCAGCGTGCAGTGAATGTCAGAGGGATGTGAGGAGAGTATTGCCTATTTGAATGCAATGATCTCCTTCTACGGGGTCTATTTCATAGGTTCTCTGTTATCGGTCGTAGAGATTCATCTCTTACCTCCCTTTTCAGATCGACGATATACTCTTATATATATACCATTACCTCTGCTGATTTTCGTTTCAGTACTGGTTTGGCTTTCTACAACATGTAGATGAGTGTCCTGGGGTAAGTAAGTCTTATTTTCTGTGACACTCTAGGCTATGGTTGGGCACTTTTTTATAAAGTTCTAAATATATGTATTCAAACATTTATTTGCCTTGACTCGGGATGTTCAACATTCATATTTGGGATAATGCATTTGAATCAATAATTTTTTCTTACTTTAAAAAATTTGACTTTTTTCCTGTGGGCTGTTAGGCTCGCGGGGGCTGAAAATGCTTCATTTTATTGCGTCATTCTTGGCGCGGACTTTTTTGGCGCAAATTTTTTTTTCTGTTTCCGGCATCATACGTGTCGCCGGAAGTTGCGTCATTTTTGACGTTCTTTTGCGTCAAAAGTGTCGGCGTTCTGGATGTGGCGTCATTTTTGGCGCCAAAAGCATTTAGGCGCCAAATAATGTGGGCGTCTTATTTGGCGCTAAAAAAATATGGGCGTCACTTTTGTCTCAACATTATTTAAGTCTCATTATTTATTTCTTCTGGTTGCTAGAAGCTTGTTCTCTGGCATTTTATTCCCATTCCTGAAACTGTCATTTAAGGAATTTGATCAATTTTGCTTTATATGTTGTTTCTTCTATTACATATTGCAAGATGTTCCACGTTGCAACTGAGTCAGAAGATACTTCAGGAAAATCGCTGCCCGGTGCTGGAGCTACCAAAGCTAAGTGTATCACTTTTTGGTATCTGTTCCTTCAGCTGTTGTTTGTATTAAATGTCATGACAAACTTGTTAATGCAGATAAAATTTCCTTTAGTACTGTTATATTACCTGTTGCTGTTCCGTCAACATCTAATACTCAGAGTGTTCCTGATAACATAAGAGATTTTGTTTCTAAATCCATTAAGAAGGCTATGTCTGTTATTTCTCCTTCTAGTATACATAAAAGTCTTTTAAAACTTCTCGAAGCTCTCTATTCAATCCCTGAGGAATAAGTGTATTAAAACTATAAATCCAGAGGTTCCGGTGGAGGAGGAGGAGCAAGCACGTGCTGCTGAGCTACCTGCTGAGCTACCTGCTGAGCTACCTGCTTCAGCCCTACAGCTGCTGGCGGTTGTTTTCGCGCCATACCCCAGTCCAGGGGATAGCTAACGGGTTAGCCAAGACAACGCACCTGAACCTGAACAGCGATAAACTCCATCCCGCTGTTATTGCAAGAAGGGAGGTGATATCCCCCCAAACAGACGAATCGAGGCCAACTGGCTTACCCAGCACTCTTAACCAACTGCTCTGAATAAAAGACACAATTTGCCGGGTTAACTTAAGCCCCCACTACCTCTTCAAAAGGCATAGAAAATAACCCAGGAGAAACCCCTTTACCTTGGAAGATCCCTTTTGCTCCTCTGCCCAGCTAAGGACAGAATTTAACATTAGACGGCAACAACTGAGGCCGCATCTGTTGCAGCACGTACCTCATTTCCTATTGCCGAAGTCTGCTTTCAGCAAGCTCTCCGGACTGCGTCTATCCAGTACACACTGCTCTCCCCCTTTCCGCCACGAACTGAGCAGAGGCGCGGCTGGGTCCTAATCCAACAGAGGACCAACTGCATCAAAGTCAGTACAGACGGGCCCACCCACCGCTGTGGCTGAACTCTTTCTCACCCCTCCCGCCAGCGTGCCCGGCATCACGGAACTCACACTGCGGAGTGATACTGAATCCTACATGTCTCCCTGAGGTGGCCCTCCCCTTGAGACTCCTCGTTGGATCCTTGGCTGCAGCGCAGATCACCCCATCCCTCTCCCACCGGTGCTGCGTGAGAGGGACTGGAGTAAGCGCTATCTGGAGGGCTAGGAACGAAGGAAAAAGCCCCTGCACGTAGGAAGCCTGCCTCTTGTTTCTCTTCCCTCTCTCCCACCGCTGCTGCGTGAGGGAGGGAGAGATAAATAGCTGCCGGAGGTCAAGACAAGGCAGAGGCACCTAAAGCTGCGGGAGCTGCATCTGCAGGTCTCAGGTAGGAGAGACATTCACCGTATATTCAAGAACCCCATCCTCCAGGGCAAGATAGAATACGGGGTACAGCTGGCGAGGAGAGGTGAGTTAACTATACACCCCTAAAGACTTATCATTGTGCACCTTAAACTGAATGGGCTGCCTGGGTGAAGTTGGGGGAGCAGACAGGGATATCATAATCTTCTCCCAATACTAATATCAAGCATTTCCTTACCAAAGTCATAAAAGGGGGAAGGTAAAGGGGGACAGAAGAAGAATGGAAGGGAAAGGAGGGGAAGGGCTGAGCAGCCCTATATTACTCACATTGCACTGAATTGGACGGACCACAGCGGATCACGGTCCACCTAAATAAGAGCTCTATCTCCCAGACTATCTGTAAACTTTACTAACATCGGCTTGAACTCTGGTAAAGGCTAAAAGAATAGGGGGAGAGGAGGAGGAAGGGAGAAGGGAAGAGGAAAGAGTTAGTTGCTTTACATCTAATGAACATGCTACTAACGTTGACTGCTTATTTTCTGGCTGACAGATCAACAGCTGCTTTCACCACGAAAAATCTGCTATTAAACTAATATGGACATTTATGCTTATCTTGCTCGCAGAATAACAACCTAACTGCTGGACATTTCATCTCCTAACATATTGTTTAAATGCATACCTTAAATTTATAAGCTTTAAGGAAAATTTAACACACCGCATATTCTGTTCTTATTGTTTAGGATTTAAGTTACTCTTTCTTTCTTCTTTTTTTTTTCTTCTTCTCTGCAACTAACAATTTCTTCTAACTGTGTTTCTCTTGTGGCACACGAGTAATTTGATTTTGTTGTCTAGGCAGATACGCTGTCCCAAGATTAATTGGCCTAATCTCACACTCAGAGATTTGAAAAACCAGGACATAGGTTTCCCTTCACTTAAAATATATCTAAATGCCCAGCAATATTAGATTTTAGCTGTAAAGGTAAGAAAGGTCTAATACAACAGAAAAAAAATAAGAGAACTATAATCTATACCTACTCACTTTGATTAGGGGAACCTAATGATATTAAAGTAAACCTGAGTTCTTTTTTCTTTTTTCTTTGTTTAGTAACTGGACCTAATTTAATCAGGGACCAGTAGAGAATTATTTAACTCTTAGAGAAGGGTTTGGTTCTCTTGTCTCTAAGCTACACGCCATAGGCTCTCTGACTGGTATGGGGACCCTTAATTATAGGAAGCCACACACATCACTTCACTAAAACCAAGGGTGCTAACATATAAATCCCCCCCTTTTTTTTTTTTTTTTTTTTTTCTCCCCCCATCCTTCACTTTCCTCACTCCCTCCCCTAAACCCCCTCACTCACTTGTCCCTCACATCCCTACCCCTTCCAATAAAATCACGAATGTTTTGCAGCACAGCATAAGTTATTAATTGATCATCACTCACACTATTATCACGTCTTATGGACAAATTCCTCCACAGCCACTCCCGGACTCCCCCACCAGCCATGACAGCTAAAGCAAGAGATAGAAGAAATAAAAATAGTACAGAGCTATCCACAGAGGAACAATCAACCCCTACCAATCCCTTACACTTAAGCGAAACATTTAACATGCAGGCCCTGGTGACAAATATTGCAGAAGCTTTAAATCCTAAATTTGATGCCCTTAGGGCAGAGATCAAACAAGAAATTGTATCACTATCGCAAGAACTGAGACACTTCACTAACAGGATTAGTGAAGTGGAACAAAGGGTCTCTGATCTTGAGGATCTCACACTTACTCATAGTGCAAGCATAGATGCTACCGCAACTAGTCTGTCCAAAATGCAAACCAAAATTGAAGACTTAGAAAATAGGGCCAGAAGGAATAACATCCGCATTATTGGCATACCTGAGGGGAAACAGCCTGAGAATCTAAATTTATTTATCACAGATACTTTAGTACAGTTACTTAAAATCCCTCCTAGCAATGCTCAAATAGTGGTAGAAAGGGCCCATAGAATAGGGAGGATGCAGGTTGATAATAGGGGCAATAATAGACCTAGGCCAGTAATAGCTAAATTGCTCAATTTCACTGATAAGGTAACCCTTCTCCAACATTTTCGTAAAAATCAGCCCATCACGTTTAAAGAGAACAAGATTCTCCTATTTCAAGACTATTCAGCAGAGACGTCAGCGAGGAGAAGAAATATTGCTCCAATCTGCTCTAAATTTATTCAGCAGGGTTATCAGGCCTTAATTATGTACCCATCTAAACTTAAAGTTTTTGCCAGAGGAGGAACTCACCTTTTTGAAGGTGCACAAGAGGCAGAAAGATTCTTAAATCAATTAAGCTCTAGTGAGTAAACCGAACAGATATCAAGGATTCACTGTCATTGTTTTTACCTTTTTTTTTTTAAGGTAATGCTGACAGCGGAACTAGTTCAAAATAGCGTAGGTGTCTTGCGGGGGGTTTCTTTTCTTCTTTTTTTTTTTTTTTTTTTTTTTTTTTTTTCTCCTTAGTACCAATTTCATGTATCTATTTACTAAATTAAATGCTTAATTTTAAAATAGTATCTTGGAACGTAGGAGGTATCACCACTCCTATAAAGAGGAAGTCAATCATTTCTCATTTAAGGAAAATGAATACAGAAATAGCTTTCCTCCAGGAAACGCATCTTACCCTAGAAGAAGTATTGAAGTTAAAAACATCATGGGTTAAGGAAGTGTTCGCCACTTCAGGACAGGGGAGAAAGAGAGGGGTAGCCATCTTGGTGGGGAAAAAGATCAATTCAGAAATTCTGCATGTTGGGACAGACCCAGAGGGGAGATCAGTGATTTTAAAAATAAAAATTGATAATCGTGTGTTCACAATGTGTAATGTTTATGCACCTAACACTCTTGATCCAGAGTTCTGGAATCAATTACAGACAGAGATACTCTCTGTACTAGAGGGTAACCTTATTCTCGCAGGAGATTTCAACATGGCTCCACAGTGTCCACTTGACAGGCTGAGACAAAACACAAAACAGAAAAAACATAAAAAAGACAACTTGGAATCTAAAATTTTCACTAGGCTTATGCAAAACTTAGGTGTTAGGGACATATGGAGGATGCAAAATCCCGATGTTAGAGAATATTCTTGCCTATCTAAAGCCCATAAAACATTATCAAGGATCGATCTCTTTTTGATAGACGAAAGACTCTGCACATTCGAGGTTAAGGCAAAAATCCTTCCTATATGTATATCTGATCATGGGCCAATATCTTTAGATCTCCAAGATAAACAGCCTAAGTTCAAGTTAAATCGCTTCTTCTTCCCCTCTCACTTAGCATCAGACATGAAATTCAAGAACTGGCTAAGAGCTAAATTTAACGACTACGACCTCTGCAACTCAGATTATAGAGATCGTCCTGCCATATATTGGGAGGCAGCAAAGGCTGTAATAAGAGGTGAAATTATAGCGTATATGGCCATATTAAATAAAAAAAGGCAACAAAGAGATAAGGAATTAACGCATGCAGTTATAAACGCATATAATAGATTCCTTCTGGACTCTAACCCTGCAAATTGGACCAAGTATATCAGAGCAAAAAGCAATAAAGACGATTTTTTGCTATACAGAGAAACCCAGAATGAACTAAAACTACAGTCCAAATTATATAAATATGGCAATAAATCTGGGAAACTCCTAGCTAGACTGGTCAAAAGCGAGAAAAAATCTTCGCTAATCGAAAAACTGGTGCTAGAAGGGAAGGAAGTATTTAAGCATGAAGAAATAGCGCAAGAAATGGAAAAATATTATCAGGAACTCTATTCATCCAGATACTCAGATTTACCTCGAGCAGAGGACTTTTGGAGCAAAATATCAATCCCCAAGCTATCTATTGACATAGCCGAAGCTATCAATATGCAAATCACAGAGGAAGAAATTAAAAAAACAATTTCTGACCTTGCTCTGAACAAAACTCCTGGGCCAGATGGGTTACCCAATGAGCTATACAAAATACTATCTTCTGAAATATCAACCCATCTTTGTAAATATTATAATTCTATCTATATTAAGGGAGAAGAAATGACAAAACTTTTTACATCCTCCTACACAACCCTAATACTTAAAAGTGGAAAGGATCCAACTTTAAGGGGGTCTTATAGACCAATTGCTCTATTAAATTCTGATTACAAGATTTTCACATCAATCATTGCTCAAAGGTTACAAAAAATACTAGGTGGCATCATTCACAAAGACCAAGCTGGTTTCTTAAATGCTCGAAATTCTGCAGCAAAAATTAGAGAGATCTTGGTAACATCAGAATATCTTTTTAATGTTGGGGAGGAGGGGAGAAGAGGGGGAAGGACCCCACCAGATCTAGCGGTCATCTCGGTTGATGCCGAGAAGGCCTTCGATTCCGTTCACTACGACCATCTTCTCACTTCATTAGTGAAGTTTGGCTTCACAGGTAGTTTCCTTCACTTTATCAAAAATCTTTATAAACAGCCTTATACAAGGCTAATCGTAAATAACTTGTTGTCATCCCAGATAGTACTGGGTAGGGGGACCCGTCAGGGCTGCCCCCTCTCTCCTCTCCTCTTCAACATCTGCATTGAACCTTTGGCAACTGCGATCAGGCAACAATTAGAAGGTATTAAAATACAGGATTATGAAATAAAGTTAGCCCTATATGCAGATGACATTCTTATATATCTATCAAACAGTAAAAAAAATCTTCCTAAATTACTACAAATCATTGATCAATTTGGGTCCTTTTCTGGATATAAAGTAAATACTACAAAGTCAGAATTACTCTGGCTTAAAAAAAACAGTTCCTCTTCCAGTAATATTCCCTTCCGATTAGTAAAAGACTCATTTAAATATTTGGGTATCCACATCCCGAGTGATCCCAAAGATCTTTATAAGCTTAACATCCTACCAATTATATCAATATTCAGGGAAAAGCTCAGAAACTGGGAGAGTTTGCCACTCTCCATTTCTGGACGGATAGCACTTTTTAAGATGGTCCTCTTTCCAAAACTGTTATATGTTCTACAGAACACGGCGATAATGCTTTTGGACAGGGACATACGAGTAATTAATAGCTTACTTCGGAGGTTCATTTGGCAAAAAGTAAGACCCAGAATCTCCTTGACCAAATTGTCATCCTCTAAAGCTTGTGGAGGCTTTGCATTGCCAGACATAAAGTTTTATAATCTGGCATTCTTAGCTCGAATAACGGCGGATTGGATCTGTTCCAGAGACTATGTCCTGAACAACAGATTAGAAGAGAAAATTTGCTATCCATACACACCCATAGCTCTCCTACATTGTGAACTTAAAGAGTGGCCAGTTAATATTAGAGCACTTAAAATGTTCTCAAATCCCCTGAGGGCCTGGAAGAAAATAGGAAAGATCCTTGATTTTAACTGTCAGATATCTCAATATTTACCGTTAACAGGTAATCCTAAATTTCAGGCAGGCATAGACTCAGCGGTGTTTAAACATTGGCACGTATCAGGATTAAACAGACTTATACAATTCGTGGATCAAGAGAGAAAATGTATTATAGCATTTGATGAACTTAAAACTAACTTTAATCTTTCAAACAAGGATTTCTTTGCCTATCTACAGGTAAGGCACTACATCACAGATACTATGAGACCAATTAACTGGCGATGTGACCTTGGTAGGCTGGAGCTCTGGCTGACTCTGGTAAGGAGCGGGTTAATGTCAATTACCCCATGCTACCATCTACTGGGGGAAGGCAAAGGGGAACATCTCCTTGGAAAACTAACCCAAGCTTGGAGCTTGGTCTTGCCACAAGAGCACATTGACAGCCAACTCATAAAAACCTCTATTAGTAGAGTATCTCAGGCCACAATCTCAGCCACCTGGAGAGAGGCTCATCTAAAACTTTTACATAAATATTATTATACCCCTGAGAAAGCATTTAAGTTCAATAATCTAAATTTTGACAAATGCCCTAAGTGTTACATGGAGGCCGCAGACTTGAGACACATGATCTGGGATTGTCCACTGATTAGACAATGCTGGTATAAAGTTGAATTCTGGGCAAGAACGTCACTTAAAATCTCCCCTCTGGGTCTTTCACTGCTTCAGGTTATATTCTGTTTAAATAATCCAGAAGAACATAGCCCTAATGGAAAGTTAATTACCATAATTATTCTGGCAGTTAGGTATTTAATCTTCAAGAAGTGGAAGTTAAGAAACTTACCAACAGTACCAGAGATTAAAAATTTTCTTAAAAAGCAATGCATTATAGAGCAGCGAGACACCAATATTGATAAGGAATCGGATATTCAGTCCTTCTTTAATAAGTGGGCACCATTTATTAAATCCCTTACACCACCAGAAATTGATCAAGTAATATTTCCTTTTCAAAATTCAGAACTGGTACTTCTGGGATTATGGTAAAAGCAAGACACATTATCTTTTCTCTTTCTCCTGGTACGATACAGGAGAATCTTTTTGTTCTTTTTATCTTTATATATAAATATAAATACCCCTTTTTTTTTTTTTTTTTTTTTTTTTTCTCTTCTTTCCTTTCTTTTTCCCCCTCGCAAGACTAACCTTGAACACGTTGATATTATCATCACCTGAGATAGCTTAGGATCTTATCTACAAGACATGACTCACAATGTAACTCTCCAGGGATGACGATATATGCTCAGAGGAGGGGGGGGTGGGGGGAGAGGGGCAGGCTGCTTCTGGCCCTGTTCCTGGCCATAGTTGTGATACTGATATTGATGTTTTTGTTGGGGGGAGGGGAGGGAGGGGAAAAAATGGGGATAAAATATACTCCATCAGAGAAATTATAATCATTTAGGATTGACAGAATGGAATTTAAATCATAGTATTCTTATTCTATTTCTTTTTTTATTTTTTCTTTATTTTTTTTTCTTTTTCTTTCTTTGCTTGCTGATGTTTCTTTGACGGTTTATTCTTTGTTTTTGAAATTATCGAAAATGTATAAATCTGTTGGAGTTTAATAAAGATGATTTAAAAAAAAAAACTTCTCTTTTTTCAGATGAATTTTTAAAATGAACATCATCATTCTGATACTGATAATGGTTCTTCTGGTTCAGAGGTTTCTGTCTCAGAGGTTGATGCTGATAAGTCTTTGTATTTGTTCAAGATGGAATTTATTCGTTCTTTATTTAAAGAAGTATTAATTGCATTAGAAATAGAGGATTCTGGTCCTCTTGATACTAAAACTAAACGTTTAAATAGGTTTTTAAATCTCCTGTAGTTATTCCAAAAGTGTTTCCTGTCCCTGATGCTATTTCTGAAGTAATTTCCAGGGAATGGAATAATTTGGGTAATTCTTTTACTCCTTCTAAACGTTTTAAGCAATTATATCCTGTGCCATCTGACAGATTAGAGTTTTGGGACAAAATCCCTAAGGTTGATGGTGCTGTCTCTACCCTTGCTAAGCGTACTACCATTCCTACGGCAGATGGTACTTTGTTTAAGGATCCTTTAGATAGGAAAATTAAATCCTTTCTAAGAAAAGCTTATCTGTGTTCAGGTAATATTCTTAGACCTGCTATATCATTGGCTGATGTTGCTGCAGCTTCAACTTTTTGGTTGGAAACTTTAGCGCAACAAGTAGCAGATCACGATTCTCATAATATTATTATTCTTCTTCAACATGCTAATAATTTTATCTGTGATGCCATTTTTTGATATTATCAGAGTTGATGTCAGGTTTATGTCTTTAGCTATTTTAGCTAGAAGAGCTTTATGGCTTAAAACTTGGAATGCTGATATGTCTTCTAAATCAACTCTACTTTCCCTTTCTTTCCAGGGTAACAAATTATTTGGTTCTCAGTTGGATTCTATTATCTCAACTGTTACTGGTGGGAAAGGAATTTTTTTACCACAGGATAAAAAATCTAAGGGTAAAAACAGGGCTAATAATCGTTTTCGTTCCTTTCGTTTCAACAAAGAACAAAAGCCTGATCCTTCATCCTTAGGAGCAGTTTCAGTTTGGAAACCATCTCCAGTCTGGAATAAATCCAAGCCTTCTAGAAAAGCAAAGCCAGCTTCTAAGTCCACATGAAGGTGCAGCCCTCATTCCAGCTCAGCTGGTAGGGGGCAGGTTACGTTTTTTCAAAGAAATTTGGATCAATTCTATTCACAATCTTTGGATTCAGAACATCGTTTCAGAAGGGTACAGAATTGGTTTCAAGATAAGACCTCCTGCAAAGAGATTTTTTCTTTCCCATGTCCCAGTAAATCCAGTGAAAGCTCAAGCATTTCTGAAATGTGTTTCAGATCTAGAGTTGGCTGGAGTAATTATGCCAGTTCCAGTTCTGGAACAGGGGCTGGGGTTTTATTCGAATCTCTTCATTGTACCAAAGAAGGAGAATTCCTTCAGACCAGTTCTGGATCTCAAAATATTGAATTGTTATGTAAGGATACCAACATTCAAAATGGTAACTGTAAGGACTATCTTGCCTTTTGTTCAGCAAGGGCATTATATGTCCACAATAGATTTACAGGATGCATATTTGCATATTCCGATTCATCCAGATCACTATCAGTTCCTGAGATTCTCTTTCCTGGACAAGCATTACCAGTTTGTGGCTCTGCCGTTTGGCCTAGCTACAGCTCCAAGAATTTTTACAAAGGTTCTCGGTGCCCTTCTGTCTGTAATCAGAGAACAGGGTATTGTGGTATTTCCTTATTTGGACGATATCTTGGTACTTGCTCGGTTTTCACATTTAGCAGAATCTCATACGAATCGACTTGTGTTGTTTCTTCAAGATCATGGTTGGAGGATCAATTCACTAAAAAGTTCATTGATTCCTCAGACAAGGGTAACCTTTCTGGGTTTCCAGATAGATTCAGTGTCCATGACTCTGTCTTTGTCAGACAAGAGATGTCTATAATTGATTTCAGCTTGTCGAAACCTTCAGTCACAATCATTCCCTTCGGTAGCCTTATGCATGGAAATTCTAGGTCTTATGACTGCTGCATCGGACGCGATCCCCTTTGCTCGTTTTCACATGCGACCTCTTCAGCTCTGTATGCTGAATCAATGGTGCAGGGATTACACAAAGATATCTCAATTAATATCTTTAAATCCGATTGTACGACACTCTGACGTGGTGGACAGATCACCATTGTTTAATTCAGGGGGCTTCTTTGTTCTTCCGACCTGGACTGTAATTTCAACAGATGCAAGTCTTACAGGTTGGGGAGCTGTGTGGGGATCTCTGACGGCACAAGGAGTTTGGGAATCTCAGGAGGTGAGATTACCGATCAATATTTTGGAACTCCATGCAATTTTCAGAGCTCTTCAGTCTTGGCCTCTTCTGAAGAGAGAATCGTTCATTTGTTTTCAGACAGACAATGTCACAACTGTGGCATACATCAATCATCAAGGAGGGACTCACAGTCCTCTGGCTATGAAAGAAGTATCTCAAATTCTGGTTTGGGCGGAATCCAGCTCCTGTTTAATCTCTGCGGTTCATATCCCAGGTATAGACAATTGGGAAGCGGATTATCTCAGTCGCTAAACGTTGCATCCGGGCGAATGGTCTCTTCACCCAGAGGTATTTCTTCAGATTGTTCAAATGTGGGAACTTCCAGAAATAGATCTGATGGCGTCTCATCTAAACAAGAAACTTCCCAGGTATCTGTCCAGATCCCGGGATCCTCAGGCGGAGGCAGTGGATGCATTATCACTTCCTTGGAAGTATCATCCTGCCTATATCTTTCCGCATCTAGTTCTTCTTCCAAGAGTAATCTCCAAGATTCTGAAGGAATGCTCGTTTGTTCTGCTGGTAGCTCCGGCATGGCCTCACAGGTTTTGGTATGCGGATCTTGTCCGGATGGCCTCTTGCCAACCGTGGACTCTTCCGTTAAGACCAGACCTTCTGTCGCAAGGTCCTTTTTTCCATCAGGATCTCAAATCCTTAAATTTAAAGGTATGGAGATTGAACGATTGATTCTTGGTCAAAGAGGTTTCTCTGACTCTGTGATTAATACTATGTTACAGGCTCGTAAATCTGTATCTAGAGAGATATATTATAGAGTCTGGAAGACTTATATTTCTTGGTGTCTTTCTCATCATTTTTCTTGGCATTCCTTTAGAATACCGAGAATTTTACAATTTCTTCAGGATGATTTAGATAAGTTTTGTCCGCAAGTTCCTTGAAAGGACAAATCTCTGCTCTTTCTGTTCTTTTTCACAGAAAGATTGCTAATCTTCCTGATATTCATTGTTTTGTACAAGCTTTGGTTCGTATAAAACCTGTCATTAAGTCAATTTCTCCTCCTTGGAGTTTGAATTTGATTCTGGGGGCTCTTCAAGCTCCTCCTTTTGAACCCATGCATTCATTGGACATTAAATTACTTTCTTGGAAAGTTTTTGTTCCTTTTGGCGATCTCTTCTGCCAGAAGAGTCTCTGAATTATCTGCTCTTTCTTGTGAGTCTCCTTTTCTGATTTTTCATCAGGATAAGGCGGTGTTGCGAACTTCTTTTCAATTTTTACCTAAGGTTGTGAATTCCAACAACATTAGTAGAGAAATTGTGGTTCCTTCATTATGTCCTAATCCTAAGAATTCTAAGGAGAAATCGTTGCATTCTTTGGATGTTGTTAGAGCTTTGAAATATTATGTTGAAGCTACTAAGTCTTTCCGAAAGACTTCTAGTCTATTTGTTATCTTTTGCGGTTCTAGAAAAGGCCAGAAAGCTTCTGCCATTTCTTTGGCATCTTGGTTGAAATCTTTAATTCATCATGCCTATGTCGAGTCGGGTAAAACTCCGCCTCAAAGGATTACAGCTCATTCTACTAGGTCAGTTTCTACTTTCTGGGCGTTTTTGGAATGAAGCTTCGGTTGATCAGATTTGCAAAGCAGCAACTTGGTCCTCTTTGCATACTTTTACTAATTCTACCATTTTGATGTGTTTTTTTCTTCTGAAGCAGTTTTTGGTAGAAAAGTACTTCAGGCAGTGGTTTCAGTTTGAATCTTCTGCTTATGTTTTCATTAAACTTTATTTTGGGTGTGGATTATTTTCAGCAGGAATTGGCTGTCTTTATTTTATCCCTCCCTCTCTAGTGACTCTTGCGTGGAAAGATCCACATCTTGGGTAGTCATTATCCCATACGTCACTAGCTCATGGACTCTTGCTAATTACATGAAAGAAAACATAATTTATGTAAGAACTTACCTGATAAATTCATTTCTTTCATATTAGCAAGAGTCCATGAGGCCCACCCTTTTTTGTGGTGGTTATGATTTTTTTGTATAAAGTACAATTATTCCAATTCCTTATTTTTTTATGCTTTTGCACTTTTTTCTTATCACCCCACTTCTTGGCTATTCGTTAAACTGATTTGTGGGTGTGGTGAGGGGTGTATTTATAGGCATTTTAAGGTTTGGGAAACTTTGCCCCTCCTGGTAGGAATGTATATCCCATACGTCACTAGCTCATGGACTCTTGCTACTATGAAAGAAATGAATTTATCAGGTAAGTTCTTACATAAATTATGTTATTTTGCAAAATTATCCAGATGGACTATATTTAATGATCATGTTAAACAGATCAAAAAAATAGTGTAGAATGTCCATATGTCACCCACCCTGCAGTGCAGGTTCCCCCAGCCATGAGCAATGCTTGATCCTATTTCATTGCTCATGGCTGGGGGAACCTGCACTGCAGGGTGCCTGACCTGATTGTGTAGATCCAGACTGATGCCAGTTTCAGTGCTTGGCCCATTAGTGCAGGTTCCCCCAGCCATGAGCAATAAAATAAGATCAAGCAGCTCCAGAACCAGCATCAGGACTTGTGTTTGTCAGCTTTGCAAATATGCTGAGGTTTGAATGACGTAAACCATATAAAAGGCTTTCTGCTAAGATCCCATGATATGCTTTTCTGAGCACGCTAAGAGGACTGCAGGTTGTAAAATGTTGTTAAAATATATTTCTTCTATAAGGTACGATGAGTCCACGGATTCATCCTTTACTTGTGGGATATTATCCTCCTGCTAACAGGAAGTGGCAAAGAGCACCACAGCAGAGCTGTCTATATAGCTCCTCCCTTAGCTCCACCTCCCAGTCATTCTCTTTGCCTACTCTAAGTACTAGGAAGGGTAAAGTGAAAGAGGTGATAAAAAACTTCCTTGTTACGGGTTCAGGTCAAGGGATCCTCAGGCAGTACTGATAGATGCTCTAGCAGTACCCTGGTCGTTCAACCTGACTTATGTGTTTCCACCATTTCCTCTCCTTCCTCATTTGATTGCCAGAATCAAACAGGAGAGAGCTTCGGTGATTTTGATAGCACCTGTGTGGCCACGCAGGACTTGGTATGCAGACCTGGTGGACATGTCATCTCTTCCACCATGGACTCTGCCACTGAGACAGGACCTTCTGATTCAAGGTCCGTTCCAGCATCCAAATCTAGTTTCTCTGCGGCTGACTGCCTGGAAATTGAACGTTTGATTTTATCCAAGCGGGGATTCTCTGAGTCGGTAATAGATACCTTGATTCAGGCTCGAAAGCCTGTCACTAGGAAAATTTATCATAAGATATGGTGTAAATATCTTTATTGGTGCAAATCCAAAGGCTACTCATGGAGTAAGATCAGGATTCCTAGGATTTTGTCCTTTCTCCAAGAAGGATTGGAGAAGGGGCTATCAGCTAGTTCCTTAAAGGGACAGATATCTGCTTTATCAATTCTACTACACAAGCATCTGGCAGATGTTCCAGACGTTCAGTCGTTCGGTCAGGCTTTAGTTTGAATCAAGCCTGTGTTTAAACCTGTTGCTCCGCCATGTAGTTTTAATTTAGTTTTTAAAGTACTTCAAGGGGTTCCGTTTGAACCTATGCATTCCATAGATATTAAGCTTCTATCTTGGAAAGTTCTGTTTTTAGTTGCTATCTCTTCGGCTCGAAGAGTTTCTGAACTATCTGCATTGCAATGCGACTCGCCTTATCTTGTTTTCCATGCTGATAAGGTGGTTTTGCGTACCAAACCTGGATTCCTTCCTAAGGTTGTTACCAATAGGAATATCAATCAGGAAATTGTTGTTCCTTCTCTGTGTCCTAATCCTTCCTCTAAGAAGGAGCGGCTGTTGCACAACTTGGACGTGGTTCGTGCTTTGAAGTTTTACTTGCAAGCAACCAAAGATTTCCGTCAAACATCTTCTTTGTTTGTTGTCTATTCTGGAAAACGTAGAGGTCAAAAAGCTACGGCTACCTCTCTTGCCTTTTGGCTGAAAAGCATCATCCATTTGGCATACGAGACTGCTGGACAGCCGCCTCCTGAAAGAATTACAGCTCACTCTTCTAGAGTGGTGGCTTCCACATGGGCTTTTAAAAATGATGCTTCTGTTGAACAGATTTAAAAGGCTGCGACTTGGTCTTCGCTTCATACCTTTTCCAAATTTTACAAATTTGATACTTTTGCTTCTTCGGAGGCTATTTTTGGGAGAAAAGTTCTTCAAGCAGTGGTGCCTTCTATTTAACCATCTGTCTTGTCCCTCCCGTTCATCCGTGTCCTGTAGCTTTGGAATTGTATCCCACAAGTAAAGGATGAATTTGTGGACTTGTCGTACCTTATAGAAGAAAAATAAATTTATGCTTACCTGATAAATTAATTTCTTCTATGGCACGACTAGTCCATGGCCCGCCCTGTCATTTTACGACAGATTATATTTTTTTATTTTTAAACTTCAGTCACCTCTGCACCTTTTAGTTTCTCCTTTTTCTTCCTGTACCTTCGGTCGAATGACTGGGGGGTGGAGCTAAGGGAGGAGCTATATAGACAGCTCTGCTGTGGTGCTCTTTGCCACTTCCTGTTAGCAGGAGGATAATATCCCACAAGTAAAGGATGAATCCGTGGACTCGTCGTACCATAGAAGAAATGAATTTATCAGGTAAGCATAAATTTACTTTTTTAGGCAGGGAGCATTGTGCCAACATAAATTCAAAGGGACCAAAGAGCGCACGCAAACTAATGTACTGGAGTGCACATAACATTATGCAGGAATGCAATTAAGCATATAAAGCTATGCAGGCACTTGTTTATTATAACTATGGCCTGACATCATCCTGTATAGGTCTACTGCACACAGGTGATCAGATCGATCAACAGCGGCGTTCCCTATAGTGCGTGCACCTCTGTCGACTGATCCAATAACTTGCATGCAGAAAACCTATTCAGGATATTGTCACACTACAGTGCCTGCATAATGTTTTCTGTTTTTTTTCTCTGCCCACCTTCGATGAACACTAGGTTTTCTCAGACAGGCTTCACATTCCGTGGGCTCCTTGCACAGCCTTTGGCCCCTGCATAAGTGCATAACACGGTGACTTGTGGGATATTACATACTTGAGACCAGGTAATAAACAGCATAACATTTTTGTAACTGATATCTTTTCTGTTACAAAGTTTCTTTTTTCCCCATAAAAGCACCACAATCTTATTCACTTCAGTTCCTCAATAGTAGAATAGGCGCATTGCGCATGCGCTAATGGTGGTTACGAGTAAGTTAGAAAATTACAGGGATCATAAGATAATATGATGTCACGGATGACGAAAAAGGGTGGAGCCAGACGGACATTTTCAAACAGCGGCGGCAAAATAAGTGATTTTACTTGCAAACGGAATATCTGTAAAAACTGTGCTATATTTGTAAAAAACAAGCTATGGCAACTTTATAGATATAAGTTAAAACTATTTTTGGTTTGACTGTCCCTTTAAGCCCATGCAGGCCACCTTTATCTCAATCCATTTTATAAGCTTTTCACAGCATGACAGAGCTAGTTAAAAATTACGATATAGATAACACTTTGCTCACTGTTGTGGAGTTACAAATTTGTCAGCACTGATTGGCTATAATGCAAGTCATATACAGCCCTGAGATAAGGGGGCAGTCTGCAGAGGGTTAGATACAAGGTAATCACAGAGGTAAAAAGTATTCTAATATAACTGTGTTGGTTATGCAAAACTAGGGAATGGGTAATTAAGGGATTGTCTATCTTTTTAAACACCGTTTTGGAGTACACTGTCTCTTTAAATTGTTTCAAAGATGAAAGTTTATATTTGATTTCTGTATCGCTTTAAATTTTAGCTTTAAAAATATAAAATGTAATTTGTTTCCATTTGTGTGGATGGCTTATAAAGCAAACAATTTTTTATGCTTGTTTATCTTTGTGTGTAGCTGTAGCTCCAGTTGTTCCTGATTTGGCCAGTGACACTGACACAAGTAATTTTGACGACTTGGAGGACGATAAAGGAGACGAAGAAACCTTTCCAATACCGAAAGCTTTTGTTGGCAATCAGCTTCCTTTTGTAGGGTTTACATATTACAGTAACAGACAGTAAGTGCTCATACACTATGCAACTATACAGAAAATCTAAATATGTTTTCTGGTGGGTGTACAGCTGAGTTACAAATAAGAAGAGGTTGATTTAAAATACAAACATTTTTTACATTTATTTTGTTACAGGTATTTATCTGAATCTGCAGAAAGTCCTAACGACAACAGAAGCAACTCCAAAATAGATAACAAACTGGTATGTAAGTTTCCACTTGAATTATCATTACTTTTTTTCAGTTGCTAAGTTCCTTATGTCTGTTTTGGTATATGGCAAGCAAAGACATTTCATTCTCTTAATTCACTGTAAACTAATTCACAAGTGAGGTTATTTGTTGTTACCATGCTACTGGATGAAACTAAATACAGTACATCCCACTCAAACACTTATAGTTTTAAACAGGATACCAGGTTGTATGCTATTACAGCTTCTGTCCTCCTTCCTTCTTTCGGTGAAGTAATGCTAACTTTAGTTCAAACAATACATATTTTTTGTAATGTAATTTAATTCCTTAACGACCACGACTTACCCTGTATGTCGCTGGTCATTAAGGGTATTGTTGGCTCATAATAGGTATATTATTATGTGTGTATGTATATATATATATATATATATATATATATATATATATATATATATTGCCAGTGGAAAGACCACACACTATTATGACCTCCCTCTCTCCTGCACGCTTACTGAAATAGCCTCTCAGTAGGTGGGTGAAGAATTGAGATGCTCCAGATTCTTTATAGGAAGGGGTCCTCAAACTGATTTGAGCCCTACTTTCCCCTCCGACATCTGCTAAAGAAAGACAGGGGCTATTGTAGTATAGTGTAGTGACACAATTACTCCTGGTGATGGAAGTTAGTCACAAGCCTGCCACAGGTGTCACAGTGAATGATCCCCACGACTCCTATTGTTGGGGCGCTGAGATACTTCTTACAGTAATGCTCTGTTTTGACATACACAGCACTGGCTGGGCTTTCTACTAAACACAGACATTTTGCAGAGAGTACGATCTAAAGGATTCTGTCTTTCCTATGTTTGTTCTACACAAGGGAGTTCTTCTGTTATTGCTCCAGGTTTTAAAGATTTTGTACGCTCCACTGTTTCTGTACACACATAGGAATTTTCTGAAAGGCTCAGAGTCAGATTCTTTAGATTTGTCTTCTGAAGGTGAATATACTGTATCTCTGATGAGCAAGAGTCTTTATCTGAACACGTCTCAAATTCATCCTCTTTCATGTTTAAATTAGAGCATTTCCGTACATTACTTACGTTTTATGTACATTAGGATTTGAAGATACTATTCTAGTTAAGAAAAAAAATAATTTAACCGAATAGACCTAATTTTCAACCCTATTCCTTAGCCTCATGAAGTTTTCCCTGTTCTGGATGCCATTACTTAAATAATTTCCACGGAATGGGCTAGGACAGATATTCCTTATAATCCTGCATCTAGATTTAAGATGTTTCCTTTACTATCCTCTATTTTAGAACTTTGGTAAGCTATTCCTAAGGTGGACAGGGTTATTTCTACCTTAGTAAAACATACTGTACTACAAGTCCTTTTAAAGACAGTATGGGTTTCAAATATCCAATGAACCGAAAATTTGTCTTATCACAGAAAAGCCTTTCAGCAAGTGGTGCTTTTATTCAGACCAGCTATTAGTATTCCCTGTGTTGCAACATCTGCTACTCTATGGTGCAACAACCTGCTTGATTAAATTTCAGACTATTCTTTGGATGAAAATTCTCCAAACTCTTTAGATCTGACCTGATTATGTATGCTAATGCCTTCATTTGTGATACTATTTCTCTTGTTAAGTGTAGTCAGTCCACGGGTCATCCATTACTTATGGAATATATCTCTTCCTAACAGGAAGCTGCAAGAGGATCACCCAGCAGAGCTTGCTACATAGCTCCTCCCCTCACATGTCATATTCAGTCATTCTCTTGCAGCCTAACTAGATAGGTCGCTGTGAGAGGTCTGTGTTGTTTTTTAACTTAGTTTATTTCTACAATCAAAAGTTTGTTATTTTAAATGGCACCGGAGTGTGCTGTTTATTCTCAGGCAGCATTAGAAGAAGAATCTGCCTGCGTTTTCTATGATCTTAGCAGACGTAACTAAGATCCACTGGCTGTTCTCATCTGAGGAGTGAGGTAACTTCAGAGAAGGGGAATAGCATGCAGGGCCCCCCTGCAAATGAGGTATGTGCAGTAATTATTTTTCTGAGGAATGGAATTGACTGAGAAAATACTGCTGATACCAATGTAAAGTAAGTTCAGCCTTAAATGCAGTGATAGCGACTGGTATTAGGCTGATGAGTGTGTGTACACTGAATGTATTTTTCTAAGGAATGGAATTGACTCTGAAAATACTGTTAATACTGAAATAATGTATGAGCCTTAACTGCAGTAAAAGCGACTGGTAGCAGGCTTATTAATAACACTTCATAACTTTTCAAATGTATGTTTAAAACGTTTACTGGCATGTTAATCGTTTTTTGTGAGGTACTTGGTGATAAAACTTATTGGGGCATGATTTTTACCACATGGCCATCTTTGTTTTCTGCATAAAAACAGTTTTCTGAGCTTCCCCACTGTTGTAATATGAGTGGGAGTGGCCTATTTTAGCGCTTTTTTGCGCAGTAAAAATTCAGTCACAATCTGTCTACTTCATCCTCCATGATCCAGATCGTCTCTAGAGAGCTCAGGGGTCTTCAAAATTCATTTTGAGGGAGGTAATCAGTCACAGAGACCTGTGACAGTGTGTTTTGACTGTGAGAAAAACGTTAATTATTAAATTGTTAATCCGTTTTTGGGTATTAAGGGGTTAATCATCCATTTGCTGGTGAGTGCAATCCTTTGCTAACTTAATACATTTACTGTGAAAAATTGGTTGCTATAACTATTTTGGTTCATTGTTATTTCAACTGTGACAGCTTTTTGTGCTTCTTAAAGGCACAGTAGCGTTTTTTATATTGCTTGTAAATTTATTTAGAAAAGTATTTCCAAGCTTGCTAGTCTCATCGCTAGTCTGTTTAAACATGTCTGACACAGATGAATCTCTTTGTTCACTATGTTTAAAGGCCAATGTGGAGCCCAATAGAAATTTATGTACTAATTGCATTGATGCTACTTTAAATAAAAGTCAATCTTTACATGTAAAGAAATTATCACCAGACAACGAGGGGGAAATTATGCCGACTAACTCTCCTCACGTGTCAGTACCTTCGCCTCCCGCTCAGGAGGTGCGTGATTTTGTGGCGCCAAGTACATCAGGGAGGCCCTTACAAATCACTTTGCAAGACATGGCTACTGTTATGACAGAAGTATTATCTAAATTGCCAAAATTAAGAGGCAAGCGCGATAGCTCTGGGTTAAGAACAGAGCGCGCGGATGAGGTGAGAGCCATGTCAGATACTGCGTCACAGTTTGCAGAACGTGAAGACGGAGAGCTTCATTCTGTGGGTGACGGATCTGATCCAGGGAGACTGGATTCAGAGATTTCTAATTTTAAATTTAAGCTTGAGAACCTCCGCATATTGCTAGGGGAGGTATTAGCGGCTCTGAATGATTGTAACACGGTTGCAATTCCAGAAAAATTATGTAGGTTGGATAGATACTATGCGGTACCGGTGTGTACTGACGTGTTTCCTATACCTAAAAGGCTTACAGAGATTATTAGCAAGGAGTGGGATTGACCTGGTGTGCCCTTTTCCCCTCCTCCCATATTTAGGAAAATGTTTCCTATAGACGCCACCACACGAGACTTATGGCAGACGGTCCCTAAGGTGGAGGGAGCAGTTTCTACTTTAGCTAAGCGTACCACTATCCCGGTGGAGGATAGTTGTGCCTTTTCAGATCCAATGGATAAGAAATTAGAGGGTTACCTTAAGAAAATGTTTGTTCAACAAGGTTTTATCTTACAGCCTCTTGCATGCATTGCGCCTGTCACTGGTGCAGCGGCATTCTGGTTTGAGTCTCTGGAAGAGGCCATTCGCACAGCTCCATTGGATGAAATTATGAACAAGCTTAAAGCACTTAAGCTAGCTAACGCATTTGTTTCTGATGCCGTCGTACATTTAACCAAACTTACGGCTAAGAACTCCGGATTCGCCATCCAAGCGCGCAGAGCGCTATGGCTTAAATCCTGGTCAGCTGACGTGACTTCTAAATCTAAATTGCTTAATATTCCTTTCAAAGGGCAGACCTTATTCGGGCCCGGCTTGAAAGAAATTATAGCTGACATTACGGGAGGTAAGGGCCATGCTCTACCTCAGGACAGGGCCAAATCAAAGGCCAAACAGTCTAATTTTCGTGCCTTTCGTAACTTCAAGGCTGGAGCAGCATCAACTTCCTCCGCTCCAAAACAGGAAGGAGCTGTTGCTCGTTACAGGCAGGGCTGGAAAGTTAACCAGTCCTGGAACAAGGGCAAGCAGGCCAAGAAACCTGCTGCTGCCCCCAAGACAGCATGAAGTGAGGGCCCCCTATCCGGAAACGGATCTAGTGGGGGGCAGACTTTCTCTCTTCGCCCAGGCTTGGGCAAGAGATGTCCAGGATCCCTGGGCGTTGGAGATCATATCTCAGGGATATCTCCTGGACTTCAAAACTTCTCCTCCACGAGGGAGATTTCATCTTTCAAGGTTATCAGCAAACCAAATAAAGAAAGAGGCGTTTCTACGCTGTGTACAAGACCTTTTACTAATGGGAGTGATCCACCCAGTTCCGCGGACGGAACACGGGCAGGGATTCTATTCAAATCTATTTGTGGTTCCCAAGAAAGAGGGAACCTTCAGACCAATCTTGGACTTAAAAATCCTAAACAAATTTCTAAGAGTTCCATCATTCAAAATGGAAACTATTCAAACCATCCTTCCCATGATCCAAGAGGGTCAGTACATGACCACAGTGGATTTAAAGGATGCCTACCTTCACATACCGATTCACAAGGATCATTATCGGTACCTAAGATTTGCTTTCCTAGACAGGCATTACCAGTTTGTAGCTCTTCCCTTCGGATTAGCTACGGCTCCAAGAATCTTTACAAAAGTTCTGGGCTCACTTCTGGCGGTACTAAGACCGCGAGGCATAGCGGTGACTCCGTACCTAGACGACATTCTGATACAAGCGTCAAGTTTTCAAACTGCCAAGTCTCATACAGAGATAGTTCTGGCATTTCTGAGGTCGCATGGGTGGAAGGTGAACGTGGAAAAGAGTTCTCTATTACCACTTACAAGAGTTCCCTTTCTAGGGACTCTTATAGATTCTGTAGAGATGAAAATTTACCTGACAGAGGCCAGGTTATCGAAACTTCTAAATGCTTGCCGTGTCCTTCATTCCATTCCACACCCGTCAGTAGCTCAGTGCATGGAAGTAATCGGCTTAATGGTAGCGGCAATGGACATAGTACCATTTGCGCGCCTGCATCTCAGACCGCTGCAATTGTGCATGCTAAGTCAGTGGAACGGGGATTACTCAGATTTGTCCCCCCTACTAAGTCTGGATCAAGAGACCAGAGATTCTCTTCTATGGTGGCTCTCTCGGCCACATCTGTCCAAGGGGATGACCTTTCGCAGGCCAGATTGGACGATTGTAACAACAGACGCCAGCCTTCTAGGCTGGGGCGCAGTCTGGAACTCCCTGAAAGCTCAGGGATTATGGACTCAGGAGGAGAAACTCCTCCCAATAAATATTCTGGAATTAAGAGCAATATTCAATGCTCTCCTAGCTTGGCCTCAGTTAGCAACTCTGAGGTTCATCAGATTTCAGTCGGACAACATCACGACTGTGGCTTACATCAACCATCAAGGGGGAACCAGAAGTTCCCTAGCGATGTTGGAAGTCTCAAAGATAATTCGCTGGGCAGAGTCTCACTCTTGCCACCTGTCAGCGATTTACATCCCAGGCGTAGAGAACTGGGAGGCGGATTTTCTAAGTCGCCAGACTTTTCATCCGGGGGAGTGGGAACTTCATCCGGAGGTCTTTGCTCAACTGATTCTTCGTTGGGGCAAACCAGATCTGGATCTCATGGCGTCTCGCCAGAACGCCAAGCTTCCTTGTTACGGATCCAGGTCCAGGGACCCGGGAGCGGTGCTGATAGATGCTCTGACAGCCCCTTGGGTCTTCAACATGGCTTATGTGTTTCCACCATTCCCGATGCTTCCTCGTTTGATTGCCAAGATCAAACAGGAGAGAGCTTCGGTGATTCTGATAGCGCCTGCGTGGCCACGCAGGACCTGGTATGCAGACCTAGTGGACATGTCGTCCTGTCCACCGTGGTCTCTACCTCTGAGACAGGACCTTCTAATTCATGGTCCTTTCAAACATCCAAATCTAATTTCTCTGAGGCTGACTGCATGGAGATTGAACGCTTGATTCTATCAAAGCGTGGCTTCTCGGAGTCGGTTATTGATACCTTAATACAGGCTAGGAAGCCTGCTACCAGAAAAATTTACCATAAGATATGGTGTAAATATTTATATTGGTGCGAATCCAAGAGTTACTCATGGAGTAAGGTTAGGATTCCTAGGATATTGTCCTTTCTACAAGAGGGTTTAGAAAAGGGCTTATCTGCTAGTTCGTTAAAGGGACAGATTTCTGCTCTGTCTATTCTTCTGCACAAACGTCTGGCTGAAGTTCCAGACGTTCAGGTTTTTTGTCAGGCTTTAACTAGGATTAAGCCTGTGTTTAAGACTGTTGCTCCGCCGTGGAGCTTAAACTTAGTTCTTAATGTTCTTCAAGGCGTTCCATTTGAACCCCTTCATTCCATTGATATCAAGCTGTTATCCTGGAAGGTTTTGTTTTTGATGGCTATTTCCTCGGCTCGAAGAGTCTCTGAGTTATCTGCCTTACATTGTGATTCTCCTTATCTGATTTTTCATTCAGACAAGGTAGTTCTGCGTACTAAACCTGGGTTCTTACCTAAGGTAGTTACTAACAGGAATATCAATCAAGAGATTGTTGTTCCATCACTGTGTCCTAACCCGACTCACAATTTTTGCATAATTTGGACGTAGTTCGTGCCCTGAAGTTCTATTTGCAGGCAACTAAAGATTTTCGTCAAACTTCTTCCCTGTTTGTAGTTTACTCTGGACAGAGAAGAGGTCAAAAGGCTTCGGCTACCTCTCTCTCTTTTTGGCTTCGTAGCATAATACGTTTAGCCTATGAGACTGCTGGACAGCAGCCTCCTGAAAGGATTACAGCTCATTCTACTAGAGCTGTGGCTTCCACCTGGGCCTTTAAAAATGAGGCCTCTGTTGAACAGATTTGCAAGGCTGCGACTTGGTCTTCGCTTCACACCTTTTCAAAATTTTACAAATTTGACACTTTTGCTTCTTCGGAGGCTATTTTTTGGAGAAAGGTACTTAAGGCAGTGGTTCCTTCTGTTTAATGTTCCTGCCTTGTCCCTCCCTTCATCCGTGTACTTTAGCTTTGGTATTGGTATTCCATAAGTAATGGATGACCCGTGGACTGACTACACTTAACAAGAGAAAACATAATTTATGCTTACCTGATAAATTTATTTCTCTTGTAGTGTAGTCAGTCCACGGCCCGCCCTGTCTTTAAGGCAGACCTAAATTTTAATTAAACTCCAGTCACCACTGCACCCTATGGTTTCTCCTTTCTCGTCTGCTTTGGTCGAATGACTGAATGACATGTGAGGGGAAGAGCTATGTAGCAAGCTCTGCTGGGTGATCCTCTTGCAGCTTCCTGTTAGGAAGAGATATATTCCATAAGTAATGGATGACCCGTGGACTGACTACACTACAAGAGAAATAAATTTATCAGGTAAGCATAAATTATGTTTTTTGACATTTTCAGAATCAATGCCAAGAATATGGCTCTAGCGGTTTTGACTAGCAGTGCCTTATGGCTGAAATCTTGGTCAGCTAAAATGGTTTCTAATACCAGACTTTTTACTTTTCCCTTTAAGGGTTACATTTTATTTGGCCCTGATTTAGATAATATTATCTCGATTGTTACTGAAGGTTAAGGAGCTTTTCCTTTCTCAGGACAATAGTTTTCATTCTTTCTAGGAACCAGCGATCCTCCTCTTCTTCACAGAAGAAGGAATTTTCCAGAACCTCCTTTGAAGTCCTCTTCCTGTTGAGAAAATCTAAAAAGTCAAAGAAGCATCTTCCACTGCCACTAAATCA